>NW_024426774.1:10087976-10104748 GCF_017311325.1 Ursus maritimus | reverse complement strand
CTCTTTCCCACCCTTTATATTGTTATTATGACAAATAGCATATTTATACATTGTGTGCTTATCAACATAGGTTTATAATGATCATTTTATGCATTTATCTTTTCAATCATATAGGAAACTAAATGAAGAAACTTAAAAACTAAGTGTAGTTTTATAGACCAAAACTACAATAGTAGGAACATATATACTTATCTCTATAGTTTCCCTTACCAGTGATCTTTTTTTCTTTATATGGCTTTGAGTCACTCTACAGTGTCTTTTTTTCCAGCCCCAGAGACCCCCTTCAATATTTCTTGTAGGGCAGATCTATTCATGACATACAATACACCCTTAGCATTTGTTTATCTGGGAATGTCTTAGCATCTCCTTTATTCTTGAAAGATAAGCTTTCCAGATAGAGAATTCTTGGTTAACAGTTTTGTTGTTGTTGTTGTTTTTTCTTAGCACGTTAAAGTATCTTATTACTGCCTGCCAGTTTACGTGGTTTCAGATGAGAAATTGGCTGTTAATCTTGAGGATCACTTACTGTGGCAAATCACTTTTCTCTTGCTGCTTTCACAACTTTCTCTTTGTTTCTGACAGTTTGATTACAATGTATCTCAGTGTGGATATTTTTAGTATAACCTGCTTGGGATCCATTGAGCTTCTAGGATGTGTAGATTCATGTTTTGCATCAAATAATGTTTTGATAATTTTTTATTCAAATATTTTTCTGCTGTTTTCTCTTTCTTCTGAGATTCCACTGATGTTGCTATGCTTGATGATGTCTCATAGATTCTTTATACTCTTTTCATCTTTCTTTCTCTCTCTCTTTCCTTTTCTTTTTTTCTTTTCACTGGGAAACTTTTATTGCGTTAACTTCAAGTTTGCTGATTTATTTATTTATTTATTTAGCTTGCTCAAATATTCTGTTGAATCCCTCTATTGATTTTTTTTTTTAAGCTACTGTACTTTCAACTTCTGAATTTCTACTTGGTTCATTTTTATAATTTCTGTATTTTTATTGCTATTTCCTAACTTGCTCCAATACTCTTCCCCTGATTTGCTTTAGTTTTTTATTCATGATTTCCTTTATCTATTTGAGCATTTAAATTTTTTTTTAATTTTTAAAAATTTTGATTCCAATACAAATAACATGCCATGTTATATTAGTTGCTGGTGTATATAGTGATTCGACAATTCCACACATTACCCCGTGCTCATCACAAGTGCAGTCCTTAATCCTCATCACTTATTTCACCCACCTCCCCACCTACCTCCCCTCTGGTAACCATCAGTCTGTTCTCTATAGTTAAGAGTCTGTTTCTTGGCTTGTGTCTCTCTCTTTGAGCATTTTTATGACAGATAATTTGAGGTCTTTGCCTAATAGGTCCAATGACTAGGCTTTCTTGGAAATGGTTTCTATCGTATTTTGTTTGTTTTCCTCTGAATTACCATAGCTTCCTATTTTTGTATGCTTTGTCATTTTTTGTTGGGAACATTTCAAATATTGTAATGTGGTAACTGGAAATCAGATCTTCTTCTTTCCCCAGGGATTGCTGTTGTTTCTTGAGGAAAGCTGTAATTTTCTATTTAGTGACTTGTCTTAACTATTTTTTGCAAGGACTGTATTTCTTACCACATATTGTTAATGAAGTTTCTGTTTTATTTTCTCCATAGTCAGCCAGTAACCTGAAAGAGATTTACTTAAATGCTTGATCTAAATAAGGGGAAAAAAAAAGGCACTCTGTTTCTTTAAATCCTCTTGATCAACACTGCTAAGGAAGCCACTTGCACAGGTGAGAGTTGAAACAATGGTCAGCTTCTTTGTCATCTCCTTAGTCAACCATCAGGTACATCAAAACCCACAGTCCCAATTTGTATAGGATAATGTCCCTATTGTCTAATTTGGCATAGCCTCACTGAGAATCGGGGCCACCATCTGTACAGCTACCACAGCAGAGCTGGGGGTTGGGAAATTGTACCCACTACTCAAAGTGCCAAAGTTTACCAAAATATACAAGCTTTTTCTGCATGAGGCACTTTTTTGGATGCTGTGTGTGTTCAGCTAGACTTCAGAGTTTCAGTAGTTCAAATAGTTGATTTCAGGCAATTCTTTAGCTAAATAGTATGTTTGGTAGAGTCATGGATTCCTGAAGCTTCCTCTTTTCCATCTTCCGTGAGATCAAACTTGTGAATTTTTTTTAAAGATTATATTTATTTATTTGAGAGAGAGAGAGAGGGAGAGAGAGTATGAGTTGAGGGGGAGAGGCAGAGGGAGAGGGAGCAGTAGACTCCCCGCTATGCATGGAGCCTGATGTGGGGCTCAATCCCAGGACCCCACGATCACGACCTGAGCTGAAGGCAGATGCTTAACCGACTGAGCCATCCAGGTGCCCCCAAAGATGTGAATGTACTACGCTGCCTATTTTCATTAGTTCTCTGCTTTCCTTCTTTATTTGTTTATTTAACTTTTTAGTAGCCTTTTTTATTTGGAGTAGTTTTAACATCACAGCGAAAGTGAATGGCAAGCAGAAAGAGTTCCCATATACGCCTTCCCCTATACAAGCACAATCTCTTGTGCCATCAGTATCCCATACCACAGTGGTACATGTGTTACAGCCTGTGTTAGAACATGGTTATCACCCACGGTTCCTAGTATACATTAGGGTTCTCTCAATATTGTACATTCTGTAGTTTTAGACAATGTGTAATAATATCTTTTTACCATTATATTGTCATACAGAAGAATTTCACTAACCTAAAAATTCTCTGGGCTCTGCTTGTTCATCCCTTCATTGCCCCTAAACCTTGGCAACCACTGATCTTTTGAGTCTCTCCATAGTTTTGCCTTTTCCAGAGTGGTATATAGTTGGAATCTTATATTATGAATCCTTTTCAGATTGGCTTCTTTCCCTTAGAAAAATGCATTAAACTGTCCCTTATGTCTTTTCATGGCTTGACAGCTAATTTCTTTTTGGCACTGAGTGATTTTCCATTGTCTGGTACCATGGTTTATTTTTCCATTCACCTACTGGAGAATATCTTGGTCGCTTCCCTGTTCTGGAATAACAAAACAAAAATAAAGCTGCTATAAATGTAGGAATATCTTTTTATAAAAAATGAATATGAAGAAAACTGTGGTAAACATCTGGGTGTATGTTTTAAGGGGCACATCGATTTTTAATTAATATGGTTAAATACCGAAGAGTGTGATTGCTGGATTGTATGGTGAGAGTCTATTTAGTTTTGTAGGAAGCTACTGAACTGTGTTCCAGAGTGGCTGTACAATGTGGCTTTCCTGCCAGCAGTGAATGAGAATCGCTGTTGCTTTAAATCCTCACTAGCATTTGGTCTTGTCCATGTTTTGGATTTGGGTCATTCTCATGGGTTTTCGTGGTGTCTCTTTGTTTTAATTTGCCTCTCTCTAATGACATATGATGTTGAATATCTTTTCATGGCTCTTTGTCATCTGGATATCTTCTTTGGTCTAGTGTCTGTTAGGTCTTTTGTTTACCTTTTAATTGGATTTTTAATTTTCCTGACATTGGTTTTAATAGTTCACTGTATATTTTAGATAATAGTCCTTTATCATATATTTCTTTTGTAAGTATCTTCTTCCAGTTAGTGGCTTTTCTTATTCTCTTGATAGTGTCTTTCACAGAGCAGAAGTTTTACATTTTAATGAAGTCCAGCTTAGCAGTTCTTTTATGGCTCATGCCTTTGGTGTATCTAAAATGTTATCACCATACATAATGTCAACTAGATATTCTCCTATGTTATCATTTAGGAGCTTTATAGTTTTGCATTTTACATTAAGGTCTATGCTCCATTTTGAGTTATTTTTTTAAGGAAAATAAGGTCTGTAGCTATATTCTTTTTTTTTTTTTTTTGCATGTGGATGTCCAGTTTTAGCAACATTTGTTGAAACAGTGATCTTTACTCCATTGTATTGCCCTTGCTGCTGCATCAGAGATTAGTTAACTATGTTTATGTGGATCCATTCCTGGGCTTTATTCCATTAATTTATTTGTTTGTTCTTTTACCCGTGCTACAGTCTTTTGTTTACAATAGCTTTACAGTAAGTCTTGAAGTCAGGTGTTGGCAGTCCACCCACTTTGTCCTTTTCCTTCAATATTATATTGACAACTCTAGGTCTTTTGCCTCTCCATATGAAGTTTGGAGTTATTTTGTTGATAACCATGAAATAATTTGCTGGAATTTTGATTGGTAATATATTGAATTTTTAGATCAAGTTGGGAAGAGTTGACATCTTGTCTAAACTGACAGTATTATTCATTCCGTTGCTTAATATGGAATATCCCTTCATTTATTTAGTTCATATTTCATTACTTTCTTAAAATACCATACCCCTCTTTTTGCATTTAAAAAATTATTCTTCTGTGTCCATGGTTTTACCATCTGAAACTCCCTCTGTGCACCCTGAACCCTTTCTGCAACTGTCCCATCAATAGTATTTAAGGACTGCATTTGATTTGTTTAAAATATATATCATATGTTTAGGGGTGCTTGGGTAGCTCAGTTGGTTAAGCATCTGGCTTTGGCTCAGGTCATAATCCCAGAGTGTTGGTATTGAGCCCTGCATCTGACTCTGCTCAACAGGGAGTCTGCTTCTCCCTCTGCCCCTCACCCTGCTTGTGCTCTCTCTCTCACTCTCTCTCAAATAAATAAATAAAATATTTTAAAAAATAAAATATATATCATATGTATAAATTAATCTCACTTTTATGTATGAAACCTTATATCTTAGAGATTATGATGCTATTTTGCACTGTCTTATACTTCATCATTCTAGCTATCCCTTTTTTGTATGAAATGACAGATATTTACTTTTCCTAACTTGTGATGATATTGTTTAAATTATTAAAATAATATGCATTTATAATGTAATGTGGGAGAATTTCAAAAATAAACAAAGGAGAATTAAAAATATATTTTTTCCATAAATATATATGTAGATTTTATTTTTGTATTAATAAATTTACTATTTTTCTTTCTCTTGTGTGCTCTCTTATCATACATATGTAAACATTTATGAATTTGTTTCCTATAGAATATAAATCTTTGCTTCTTGAATTTTGTCTCATTATATCATGACCATTTAATTGTGTCTTTACTCATTATTTCAGAATATATTCTCTTCCTAAATGATCTCATTCACAATCAAGGCTTTTTAGTTTTGTTTTTGTTTGTTTGTTTGTTTACAATTATGGTTTTAAGAATAACCTATGCAGATCATCCAAAAAAGTACACCTCCATCTCGTAACTCCTTCAGCTTCCACATCTATATATCAAACTGCCTATATATCAAAATATTCTTGGATTCTCAAAGGTTTACCAAACTCAATAAGTAAAAATTCTAATTTACAATATTCTAAAATTCTACTTTATAATCTTCTACTCCAAATTTAGTTATATTCAAGCTTTCCATGTTTCTGTAGTTGATGTGATCATTCGCTCAGTTATAGGAGCCATAAATTTTGAAATAATCTTTACAAACTTTCCCTCCTACTAAAATTTATAGCATCTAATTACTCTATTTGAACTTAAAACAACAATAACAACAACAAACGTGTGGTTGGAATAGGCAAATTCAATGCTTAGCTATTTATGTTAGCATAGAATTTTACGTGAAAGTTGGTATTCTCTTCTGTGTTAGAATACCAGCATTTACTCAAACATCCTTACAATAAATAATGACACCATCCCAGGTTTATTCAAACTCGTGGTCATACTTTCAAATCTTTGATTTATATTTGGAACTTGTACATTATTCTTCTTCTAACTGATGTGACTTTGCTTTGTGATCCAAAACAAACTGATAAGGAGCCATCATTTTTGAGAATATATTTTATTCTTTGAAAAGACAGATTAAGTTAATATCATACTGTTAGGTAAATCCTAATGGGCTTTGATGAGGAACCAATACAAAATGCAGGTATATGTGCAAAAATATTATGGTGAAAAAAGTTTAACTACCAAATACCCAGTAATAGGAAAATATTTAGGTAAAGTAGAATAAAATTACAGGTTAGATTATTTATTGCAACCCTTGCATGGACAGGAAATAATGAGGAACTGAATTCAAATGGTATAAATTAGAATGGAAAATAATGATGGAAAAGATTATCACAGTGACAATCTGTAAACCTTTCAGTAAGAAGTTGACTATGTGGATATTTGAATGGGGTAAAGTGGTATTTAAGAAGTGATGTCCCCCCTGACATTTTTAAATTGGGTATCTCGTGTCGAGGGTAATGTCAGTATGTAAGTATACACATTCACACACACACACACGCATGCACAAGTTAATAAATATTTGGGGCAAAGTTGATAAAGTAAACTTTGGAAATGCTGAATCTTACAGAATTGTCAGATATCCAGGAAGAAGTATACACTAGGTCATTGTCACTATAGTTTAGTTCTCAAATGAGAGATCATAGTCTCTAAAAGTCTTTTGTTTCCCTGATTGTTTTCCAGACTTTTCTTAGTATTCAGAGCCTGGGAAGTACGAACAAATTTATGTATATAGAAAAAAGTCTCACAAATGTCCTTCTATTGGTTAATGTTAGGACTAAAACTGATCTGATACCTTAGTTTTCTAAATTGTGCTCCTTTGAATCCCAAGACCCACTACAGGGGCAAGCAAGAGCCAGTTTGTCTGAAGTCCCTTTTCTTCACTCCAATGGCAATCTTATCTCTATTTATTCCGCCTATTGGGATCTTGCATACATTCTCTTTTTCTATATGAATAAAGAGTTGAACTACTCATCATTTCCTGCTCTACCACTGTAACATGATGGATTTTGACCAACCTGTATTCCAGAATGAATGAGTATAAGAATTGCTTATTCAAAGAAAGTACAGAGAATACCAACAAATCGTTCTGTTGAGGAATTATTTTGCTTAACTGATTGAGAACTTACTGTGTGCACTTACTAGGTGAACTTACTTCCCAATTCAATGCATTATGCAACTGTTGCAATAACCAAAAAAAAAAAAAAAAAAAAAAAAAAAGAAAGAAAGAAAGTAAAGAAAGAAAGAAAAGAGCCACAGCATTAAACAAGAGTGTTCATTCAGTAAACTCATAATTTGGTGGTGGGGCTAGGATTACTTAGGGAACTCCCACAGACAAAGTATTAGTAATAGTAATCACAGTTTTAAAGGGTGTGGTTTATCCTAGGTATGTTTGGGTAAGGTTAAAATATTAAGAGGTACCTGCAGCATTTTAACCTCATACCCTCCCAGGCAGATAGGCACCTACACACTCTGTTTGCCAGCCCAGATCGGCCCCATTAGCAATATTTTCAGTAGAAGATTTAGAACCAGGTTTAAATGATGAATTGAAATAGTCCAGGGAATGAAAATAGATTGTGCAGCCAAATATAAAGATAAATTTTCTCATTATATGCTGCCCAATGTACATGTGCATGCATTCTTTTAAGTGTCTGAATGGCTTATAATTTAACATCTATGCACATTTATAGATGCTGTTAGACTATAATGACACATTTCACTCTGAATTATAGCCAATTTATGTATCTGAAATTAAAGAAGCTCAGTTTAAAAAGAAATAATCTCTTGAGCGTTGCATACTATATAATAGCTTTTCCAAAGAAATGAAATAAAACAAAGCAGGCACATTCACTACAGAAAAATAAATCAAGACTCTTACATGGCATCCAGAATAAACATTCTATTGCTGTTGATAATTGGAAGGCCTAGAATGTAACCTTTTACAGGACAACATAAATTAACCAATTTGTTTTCCAGGAAAAAAAATCACTGGCTGTAATCCTCATCTTAAACACTTAATGGTATTGTTTGTTTGTTTGTTTTGGTTTTTGGCTCAGAAAAGGTAGCCCTCAGGCCACCAGATGGTATTCCATTAAAATAAATTATTTCTTAGCACTTATCTGCATTAATTTCAGTAAATATCATTGAGCACATTTCTGAATACTCACCACACCCAGGAGATTCAAAGATGAATTTGAGTGTACTTTTCCCTTGATGATATGCAAGTCTAATGAGGGAGACAAAGATGTAATTAGCAAATTTCAGTATAATATGTCAAGTGTCATGATAAATATATGCTGATGAGTAAACTACAAGGAGGGGTTGCTTCACCAAATTAGGCACTTAGGGAGGAATTGCTGAAGAAGATACTTGGTTAAATCTTGAGAAATGACTAGGCTTTCTCCAAAAAGAGACTGGGAAAGTAGAGCATTTCAGACAAAGGGAACTGAACAAATGAAAGTACTGAAGCATGAATTCCCATAGCATTCAGAGGAGCTGCAGAACGTTTTGATTTACTGGAGTATAAAGTTTAAGATGCAGAATCTTGATGAATGAAACTGGATAGAAGAAGCCAGGCCATGGGAGCATTGCATTCTTTGTCACAGCTTGGACTTTATCTCAAGGGCAAAGAGAAGATGTGAAAGAAATCAAATCCAGAGTATATTAGATCATCACCCTTGCAACAAGATAAATCTCGGAGGAAGCATCTTGGGGACAAAGATTAAAAGTTAGGAAAATGAGTCTCATCAGGTACTGTGGTTATAAAATATATTAGTTCTATAAATTGACTTATGCCCAAATGAAAAATTATTAAGAACAACTACAGGGGCCATATGGTCTCCTTTGATTTGTTAATTAATGATGAATGTCCCCTGCATGGCCCCCATTCATAGAGAATGGCATTGTGACTTGACTGGACCCACTTGTTCATCAATAATAGCTAAGATTTAGCATGGATATACCCTATACAAAGAGGTCTGTCATTATAATCTATATACTCTGCAGGCCAGGATGAGAGGCCTTTATGCTAAAATTTATGGGTGGCTCATATATTTTAAGGAGTTAGTGTGTCTTATTCAGCCTCATGACAGTCAGGCTGTGTCTGAGCATCACAGATCCTGGGCAGAAATACAGTTCTCTGAAAATTTTAAGTTATTCGTGGGCTAGCTATCTTCTTGCATGGAAAGAAATCATCAGGAAGGTTTCCCTAAATGACAAAGTGCCACAGATGTTTGAGTATTTTTGTATTTCTTGTTGAAATCCAGCGGCTTAAAATGATCATAGTAATTGAGTCATTTCCTCATTTAATCATTCATTCATTGATCCATTTATTCATTTGGCTAACAAATTCAGAAATTCCTCTGAATTAGACACTTATAGGCCCTTAGAATGCAGAATACAAACTCTAAACTTCTTACAAATATCTAATGATCTTATAATAAAAACTGGTATTTCTTTGCCATGCGGATACTAAAGGCAGAAAACATAGTTGAAAAATTTCCAAATAAACACCAGGCTTACTCTGATTAAGTATATCATTAAATCTGTAATACCTCACTTATTTTGAGTGATCCCCCCCTTTTTTTCTATTTTCTTGATTCTGTCTTCCAATCTTTCCAGCCCTATACAAATGAGTCACTGTCCTAGGGATTAGATTTTCACTACTGGATAGTTTAAAACATGCATTTCAGTATATGGGTTCTTGTTTTTCATTCATACTGCTGAGATAAGGAGATTGAAAATCATCTCAAGCAAAAGATAAAAAATACCTGCTGTATACTCAGGACATTACAAATTATTTTCAACTACAATATCATAGTTCATACTCACAGCAGTCTTAGGAGTTAGGGATTGATTACCACCCTATGTGATAGATAAAGAAAATGAAAATTGTTCTAATATTTGTCTAAGACCACTTACGGAAAATACCAGAGCTGGAAGTTAAATGTGGATCTCTCTGCTCTGAAAATCTGCCTCTGATATCACTGACCCCACTTGCACCCCAGGTGCTTTCTATTTTATAACTTTGCCTTATACACAAATTCCTGAAGCCTGCCTTCTCATTTTGTTAATATTAACCCTGTAAGTACTGATAATGGGCAATGACCTGAAGATTATGTTCAGCAGTTATCTGGAACCATACAAATATAAGTGATATGGGCTTGATAGAACCTCTTGTCTAAACAGTTATGACAGAAAATATGAATTTTTAGGCAGCAGGTGGCAGAGTTAAGAATGCAACCTTATTCTTTCATTACATGCACATATAGAAAGGATTACTATGCAAAAAAATCTATACATCTAGAATACAAACACAGAATCATGTTCTGTGGAAGGTGCTGAACAAATGTATTGGCAATTATATATTTGTTTGGTGTTACCATCCCTCTCCAATTAGGTTCTCTTTTTAGGATGCAGCTGCAATATACACATAATTGTCCATTTTTTATGTTTGCAAAAGCTAAGAATTTAATTTAAAGAATTTGCCATGTGTCACCCACACAAAAATATGTAATTGAAGGAAATCAGATTAGTTTGAGACTAAGTTTCCACCCATCCCAGGAAAACATATGGAGTAGAAGTAAGGGCCACTATTGATGATAATGGATTTGGTATGAGAAAAAAACATAAACAAGTGCAGAAGAATATTGTTTTAAAATAGACTAAAAGGCAGAAAGTTACCATCATAGATTTATAACTTTAAATATGGTATAAATGCTTGAATATGAGTCTTTGTCTCCAAAAGCGAGTTTTGAATGTGAATCAAATTCTAAATGCAACAGAAAATCTAGAGTCTACTATCTCTTATTTTTTTCTTCATTATTTTTTAATGGGCTGTATTTATTTTTTATACTCTCTGCAAGTTTGAGATAATTGTACATTTAAATGTAGCAACAAACAATACAACGATCCCTTTTATCCTTTGCCCAGTTTCCCAAAGATAAGGACTTGCAAAACTAGAGTACAATAGCATAAATAGAATATTGACGTTGATAGAATTAAGGTCCTTAACATTTCCATCACCATAAGGAACCCTCTTATATCCACACCCATTTTCCTTCAGACCTCCACCAATCCTTCACCCCTGGCAACGACTAATCCCTTTCCACTTCTATAATTTTGGTATTTCAACAATGGAATGTAAATGCAATTATAATGTATGTAACTGTTTGATTTTTTTCCCCACAAATTATAATTACCTCAAGATTAAACCAGGCTGTTGTATCAATAGTTTCTCTTTTTTAGTTAGACTGGTATTTCATCGTGTATGTACCACGGTTTGTTTCAGTATTCACCCATTAGAGGATATCCAGATTGTTTCCAGATTGGGGCTATTATAAATAAAGCTGCTATGAACATTAGTGTATAGATTCTTGTGTTTTCATTTTTATGGGATAATTGCATATGTAGTTACATAGGAAAATCCCAAAGTGGTTTACAGAAAGGCTGTACAATTTTATATTCTCACCAGTAATGTATGAATGACATAATTTCTCCACATCCTTGCCAGGATTTGGTGGTGTCACCTATGTTCTATTTTAGCCTTTTTTTTTTCATCTTTTTTAAACTTTAAATTCAATTAGGCAACATATAGTAATCATTAGTTTTAGATGTAGTGTTCAGTGATTCGTCAGTTGTGTATAACACCCAGTGCTCATCACATAACGTGCCCTCCTTAATCCCCACCACCCAGTTACCCCATCCCTTCCCCCTCCCCTCTGACACCTCAGTTTGTTTCCCGGAGTCCATAGTCTCTCATTGTGTGTCTTCCTCTCTGGTTTCTTCCTAGTTTTCCCTCTCTTTCCCTATGATCCTCTGTACTATTTTTAATATTCCAATGTGAGTGAAACCATATGATAATTGTTTTTCTCTGATTGATTTATTTCACTCAGCATAATACCCTCCAGTTCTATCCATGTTGATGTAAATGGTAAGTTTCATCCCTTCTGATGGCTAATATTCCATTGTATATATGAACCACATCTTCTTTATCCATTCATCTGTTGAAGGACATCTCAGCTCCTTCCATGGTTTGGCTATTGTGGACATTGCTACTATGAACATTGGGGTGCAGGTGCCCCTTCTCTTCATTACCTATGTATCCTGGGTAAATACCCAGTAGTGCAATTGCTGGTAGCTCTGTGTTTAACTTCTTGAGGAACCTCCAGACTGTTGTCCAGAGTAACTGTTGCATTCCCACCAATGTAAGAGGGATCCCCTTTCTCCACATCCTCGCCAACATTTGTTGTTTCCTGTCTTGTTAATTTTAGCCATTATAACTGGTGTGAGATGGTATTTCATTGTGGTTTTGATTTTTTATTTTAGTCATTTTTATAGGTGATCTCATTGTGAGGTTTTTACTTGAGTTTCCTTAATGACTAATGAAATCAAACACATTTTCATGTGCTTATTTTTCATCTGTATATCTTCTCCAGTGAAATGTCTTTTCATATGTTTTGCCCAGTTCCTGATTGGCTTTTTACTTGTCATGTGCTTATTTTGCCCATATCTTTATAGGTTCTTGATGTGCAAGCTTAGATTATTGATTTGAGAACTTTTCTATTTTTTACGTATGCATTAATGTTACAAATTTCTCTCTTCATGCTGCTTTGCCTCTCTCCCACAAATTTTGATATGTTGCATTTTCATTTTCATCCAGTTCAATGCATTTTTTATTTCTCTTGAGATTTCCTCCCTGACCCATGTATTATTTACATGTGATTTTACTTTCTCACTGTTTGGAGATTTTTCTGTTGTCTTTCTGGTATTGATTTCTAGTTAGATTTCGAATTCTTTTTTTTTTTTTTTCAGATCACACACTCTATATGATTTCAATTATCGTAATTTGATGATTTTTTTTTTTTTTTTACTGTCCCAGCAGATGGTCTATCTTTGTATGTGTCTTGGGGCACTTGAAATTAGTGCGTACTCAGCTGCTATTGGGTAGAGTGTGCTACAGATGTCTATTAGGTCTTACTGGTGTTGAATTCTTCTCTACCTCTTCTGATTTTCATTCTAGTTGCTCTATCAATTGTGTAGAATTGTTTATTTCTTTTTCAGCTCTGTTAGTTTCTACCTCAGGTATTTTGCAGTTATGTTGTGTTCATGCATACACATTCACTATTCTTGTGTCTCCATACTGGATTGACCCTTTCTCATATAATGTCCCTCTCTATCTTGGGTACTTTTCTTTGCTCTAATGTGTATTCTAAGTGATATTAATATAGTCACTTCTGTTTTCCTTTGATTAAAGTTTGCATAATACACCTTTTGCATTTGTTTACATTTCTGTTACCTATATCACTATATTTAAAGTGAATTTATTGTAGACAGTCTATAGTTTGGTCACACTTTTTAATCCACTTTGCCAATCTCTGTGTTTTCATTGATGTCTTTTGACAAGTTGCGTTTCGTGTCATTATTGATACGTTAGTGTTACAGTCTGCCATTTTATTTTACTATTGTTTTCTGTTTGCTCTCCGTCTCTGTTTTTCTCTCATATTTTCTTTTTCCTACCTTCCTGTGGTTTACTTGAAAGTTTTTTGAATTCTGTTTTGATTTATGTACAATGTTTTGGGGTATATCTCCTTTTTATAGCTTTGTCAGTGGTTGTTCTAGGTATGACATTATATACACATAACTTGTCCTAGTCTACTTATGCCATTATTTTACCAGTGTGAGTGGTGTAGAAAACTTGCCTCCCTGTACATTCTCTTATTCTCGTCTATTTATAATTGTCTTTACTAATTTTAATAATTTTAAAGTTATTAATATTAATAATTAAAATTTTTCTGTGTACATATGGAACCACATCTGACAGTGTTTTAAGTTTGCTTCAGTTATAAACCATAATTTAAAAAACTCAAGAAGAGATGAAAAGTCTATTATAGTTACCCATACATTTCCTGTGCTCTTTTTCCCTAGTCTTGCAAGGTTCATTCTTCTATTGTTTTCTTTCTTCCTTGATAACTTGATTCAGTCATTCTTTTAAGGTAGGTCTGCTGGTGGCAAATTCTCTTAGTTTTCCTTTATCAGAGTATTTTTTTGATTTCCTTTTCATTTCTGAAGGGTGTATCCTGTGGATATAAGATTCCAATTGATAGTTCCTTTCTGTCATCACTTGAAAAATGTTGTGCCACTTTCTTTTGGTTTCCGTGGTTTTGGATGACAAATCCACTGTCATTCAAATCATTTTTCCTTAAAGGTAAGGATAGTTCCTCTCTCACTACATTCAAAATGTTTTCCTTGCCTTTAGTTTTCAGAGGTTTCACTGCTGTGTCTTGCTCTGGATCTCTTGGGAATTATACTATTACGGGTCTTTTTCTCAGCTTCTTGAAACTATAATTTTCTGTAATTTTTTCACATTTTGGGAGTATGCAAAATTATTTTTTCTAGTACTTATTTAGTCCTGCACTCTTTTTCATACTTTTCTAGGACTCTGATGTCACAAAATTGAGATTTGTTTTAATAGTCCCGCAGGTCATTGAGGATCATTCATATTTTTCCCCCAGTTTTCATGCTATTTTTCAGGTTGGTATTTCTACCATTCTGTCTTGCATTTGATTCACTGTGGTGAATTCTTTGGATTTCCTTTTTTACCTCATATATCCCAAACTTGGAGCTAAAGAAGCCATCCACCCCAAAACACCCACAGTGTGCATTGACAGATGAAGGGATAAACTAAATTTGGTGGGTGCATGCAACAGAATATTATTCAGACTTAAAAAGGAAAAAAGAAATCATAGACGTATATGAAAGTAAATATTTTTGCCTCATGAGCAATCCTTCTTTGCTTTTAGAACAATACTCTTATTTCACACTGGGGAAAATACCCTATTGTGGTCTTGTTGGAACTATTAAATATGGCGTCCCAATTTGTAACTAAGAGTTAAGGCCAGTATTCCAGGGGTCTCCATAACCACTCTCAGGTTGGATGATTTTCTAGACTCACAGAACTCAATAAAGCTGTTATATTCACTTAAAAATGTTTATTACAAAGAAAGGATATAGATTAAAAGCAGCAAACTTTAATAGACATGTGTGCTGGAGTCTAGGAAAACCCAGGCAAAAGATTTCAGTTAACCTCACCCGATTTAGTCCTATAGATAGCACTTAATTCTCCCAGCAATGGTATATGACAAAATGTATGAAATATTGCCAATCAGGGATGCTCACCTGAGCTTTGACCACTAGGGTTTTTTTTAGGGGTCGGTCACATAGGCACAGAGCACCCTGTGTACCTGACCTTAGCTGTTCAGTGTCCAGCCATCTCTCCCAGAGGTTAAAATGATGCAGCATGGCCCAGAGACCCAGGTGAATAAAAATAGATATTTGCCATTAATCATATTGTTAGCACAAACTATACAGTGTGGCCAAAGTTCTCCCATACGTGAAAGCACTTTTATCAAGTAGGATAATCCAAGGGCTCAGAGTTTATCTCCCAGAAACTAGTCAAGGACCAGTCCTTTCTTTGGAATGCATCAGGTTTGAACACTCTACATTTGCTGCATTAAAACTTGACTGCATAGGGGCGCCTGGGTGGCACAGCGGTTAAGCGTCTGCCTTCGGCTCAGGGCGTGATCCTGGCGTTATGGGATCGAGCCCCACATCAGGCTCCTCTGCTGGCAGCCTGCTTCTTCCTCTCCCACTCCCCCTGCTTGTGTTCCCTCTCTCGCTGGCTGTCTCTATCTCTATCGAATAAATAAATAAAATCTTTAAAAAAAAAAAAAAACTTGACTGCATAGATGACTACGTATCTTGTAGGACCCAGGACATAATGAAAATGTGTCATTCCTTAATCAAAAAGCAGGAATATAGTGTCATTAAAGGAAGTGTTGTTAAAGGAACTAAATAGAAAGGGTTTTCCTGTCTTCTGTTAGCTCTTTCAGAGAATCATGGCATTTCAAATTTGCTGTGTAATATCATTCTAATTAAAGAAGAATTAAAATTCTAAATTATTAGGGATAATAACACCAGTTTTAAATGCAAATGGGAACCTTTAACTCATATATTGAATAACTGGAATTTCAGAATTTGTATTTCTTTGCTCCTAAGAGCATATGTGTGTAGCTCTTAACCAGAACGGTGGAACTCACACAAAAAACTAACTCGACTATTTATATTTCACTTCTCGATATGCATACCTTCCTCTGCCTTTGGTTTACAAATGAGTATAAAGGGCTGAAAGAGAAAAACACTGTTTTTGTCTGATTTTTGTTGTCCCACGTTCCTCTTTCCCTTGATGTCCTTCTTTTCAGTGTAAGTTGTTGGCTGACACAATCATGCAGCACAAGTAAAGAGGACCACGGCAGGCTTCCTTGGTTCTCTGTCTTTCTCAGAATGCCAGAGCCTTATTTCGGGGAAGTGTTGCATTTCCACACTGTCAGTGTCCCTCCTTCCGTGCTTTTGGGAATTTGCTCTCATGCCTCACAGGCCCACTGGGATTCTGTGCTCATGGGGCATTCTGGCTGAGTGCAAACAAGCTAGCCAGGAGCCATGCAGACATGCCCGCTCTGCAGAGTTCCTCTGCTCACTTACATGCTCCATTGTCCCACTGACTTCACACATAAAATACAAGTTCAAAGATAAAACTATTAACAATTTTGTGAACAGACCGTAGAGCAGGAGACCAAGGCTGAAGCTCTGTTGACCACAGACTATGTTAGGTTGTGAACTTCATGAAATGGGAATGAGCTCTATACTACGATGTAATGTAGTGTATTCACTGGGAGGAGAATAGTAAATATTTTATCATATTGTTTTTAGTGAACTTGAAATTTGTATGAGGGTCTAAGCAGTGAAGCCAGCATTAGATAGAGGATGAAACATAGCGATACCGGAAAATTTCAGGGTGCTGTGAGAACTCCCTGAGACAATTAATTTAACTCAGGGTTCAGGAAAGGCTTTTGGAAAGAAGTAATATTTAAATGATAACCAACGGCTGAGTAGGAGCTAGCTTAAAAAACAGGTGAGGG
>NW_024426774.1:9887369-10087971 GCF_017311325.1 Ursus maritimus | reverse complement strand
AGAGAATATTGTAGGGAGATGAAATATCACGAACCATCTCTCTGTATGACTTTACTCTCATATACAGTCACTGGATGCTTTTCGAAAAAACAAAAACAACCTCCCCCAAAACCCCAAAAATGATTTAAAAAAAAAAAAAAAGAGACTGTCTTCAAGAGTTTTGCAGATTTTGTATGTTTGTTCATTTAGTGAAGGGTCTTATAAGCCCAAGGCAAAGGCAACCATAGTTTGAATTTCAGAGTAAGGGCCGATAGACAAACAGGGTAGCTGCAACTTCAAAAGAAAACACAGTTTAGAATGGCCCTGCTTAAAACTTCTCAGCTTTGTCCGGAAATTTCCCTCCTCAATGTCAGGCACAAAACCTAAGCTGATTTCTTCTCTTCTATATAAAGTTTTCAAAAGAAAATGGACCATAGAATTACCCAACTTATTTATTTTAGATCTAACACCCACCTACTGTGCTTTCTGGTCTTCAGATAATTGTCAGTTTATGCATTACTTTAATTCTCTTCCTCCCTTTTTTGAATTATCAATATTAATTCAAGATATAGCAAAGTTTTAAAAGAAATAACACATAAAAAGGAATTTTTATTTATCTTTACATATTTATGCCTTAGACTCTAGGAAGTAGGTAACTACGTGGCACAGCTTTCTTAAATGAGCCCTTAATTCACAAATAAAATATTACCCCCGCCGTTTGTTTTCAGTGTAATTGTAGCTGAAAGTAGGAAGTAAAAAATTCCAGGCGTTGGGGTGGAACTAATTAAGTTGAAATCCTGGTGCTTCAATGCTGTCATCTTGGTCCTTTCCACATCCTGAAAGATGTGCTTCATGCAAATCACAACCCTGCTATAGTTTACCTGAGAGCCTGAGATAATAAGATGATCCATTATGCAACCCAAGTGAGTTCAAAGCTTGAGAAGGGAACCTAATAGGTGTTATAACAAGTACACCACAGTGTTTGAAATGCAAAATTGTATAAAGTAGTGGGGCAGTGATGAAATGACAAGAGAAACAGAATCCAGGTGCTGGGGTCTGGGGTGATTAATTAAATGCCATCACTAGAGGAAAATCAATGGCAGCTAGGTCTTTTGTCCATGCAGGGAATCGTGGGAAGTTGAGGTATGGCAGAAAGATTATGAGACAGTGCATACTTTTAAGTAGTGGATATTTAGGCACATAAGCGCACAGTGTGCATAATGGTGGGGAGGTCCAAAATTAGAATTGTTAATTGTAAGATTCAAAAGAGACACAGGGAATGTAACCAGAGAGAGCATTACATAGTTTTACAATGTATTTACCAGGTGACTTGCAAACAGAACCCAGATTTCTGTACCCTCTGTCATCTATGGTTCCCTTCTACTTTTCTTTGTGCACTGCATTCTCCCTTTGAGTTCCTTTCTCTGGATGCTCAGGGACCAGCATTTTGGCAGTTCTAGAGCAAGGTCATGTTTACCTGACCCTTCGACCATCCTCTGGAGGTATCTTTAGAAACCTGAACAGATACGACCTAATGCTGACATTCATTCCTTCAACCAATCATCCGTTTTAAAACTATTTACTGAACACCCTCTAATGCAAGATCTATTTTTATTTTTTATTTTTTTAGAGAGAGGCAGAGTACGAGACCGAGGGCAGATAGGGGGAGGGGCAGAGGGAGAGAGAATCTTAAGCAGACTTCACTCAGAGCAGGGGACCCAAAGCAGGGGCTCAATTTCATGACCCTGAGATCGAGACCTGAGCTGGAAGCAAGAGTCAGGTGCCTAACCAACGGCACCACCCAGGCTCCCCAAGCATTTTAAATAATAGAAGACCTGAAGAGATGAAACAGATTTGGATCCTTGTTTTAATGATTTGACACACATACAAGCAAGTGTCTACAACCCAAAATAAAAGTAATAAATGCCCTAAGCATGGTATGAAAATGTTATAAGAGGAATGTGGAGAGATTTTTCAGAAAAGATCATATTTAAATTGGTTCCTGAGGATGTGTATACAAGTTTAATACACAGAGATATGGGCTGCTTTATTTAAGTGGCTGGAAAATGTGAGCAAAGATAGAACATTAAGTTAGGTGTGGATTTTTGGAGAAATAAAGAATGATTTACATGGGGGAAATGTGACATATTAGGTATTTTTATGTAAAAGTTCCTTCTTTTTGGAAAGATTCGGTTCTTAAAGCACTAGGGAATTATAATGTGGAACGAGAATGTTTTTCATTGGAAAGTGAATGGAAGAATTTAGGGAGCTAATACAAATTTGGGGAGGGAGTATGGAGACTCAATTTTTCATCTACATATTTTTTTAAATGAAGGCATTGTTTACATACAGTAAAATTCAGCCATTTTAAGTGTGCAGTTTGCTGAATTTAGTAACTGCATACAATCGTTTAGAAATCACAGCAATGTCTAGTGTCCCGTGGGTGGTTTGCAACCAGATTCATGTGTCTTAAAGGGGTCAACCTTGATTACTATAGTGCAGCCCTTTCTCACTGTACCCACTAAGAAATTAAGGCACACAGCTTCGTAAGGTTGAAAATACAGTTTGCCTCCAAAGAAAAGTAAATGACTTTAGCTCACTGTCATTTTTTGCACGGATATGACTTAACTATTCTAGGGAATTCTTTCTTGGGAAGATGTGACTGGAAGTAACTTTGTTGTTTCTTTCAGAGGCTTCCTTCTGAGAATAATCAGTTACTGAACTGGGTTTATTAAATAATTGTTTACTTTGGAATATTCACTTTAAAAACTGCCTCTTATGCACTATTCTAAACCATTATATTACAAACATTGCCCAGCCCGGTCAGTGAAAGTCCTGTCTTACGCTGGACTCCCAGAACTTTATAAATACTCCACCTTAGACCTCCCTCTTACAAGATAGTACTTACACTCTGTCAAGGTCGCTGTTTCTATCACTGCAGCCAGCAAGAACCCTGATTTACTTGATTAACAGTTTATTTTCATTTCCTTTCATGGGATCAACAATAAACCTCTCATTTTGCTTCTAGCTGTCATCCTATGAGGAAGACAGGACCGGCATGTTTTACAGGATGAGAAAACTAAGACCAGTAAGGTGATAGGACTTTTGGTCTTTTGACTTTCACCCAGGGGTGTTGCCAATATGAGAAATCATCTTCCTAAGCAGTAACATCTCAAGTTATGTGTGAAGAATTTTAGTCACTGGAAGGCCTGAAATTAACTAGTATACATCCTAAAGCACTAAGCACGTGCCTTACAAATTAATACCTTTAACCTTTTTATCTTTCTAAAATCACTTCCATGTTGTTATATTCATGCTCAAATCTTCATGATCCTGAGTTTCCTGCAGAGTGAATTACACATTCTTATCTTGATGTTAAAGACTCTTCCTATTCTGACCCCAAACTTTTATCCTTTGGAGTATTCTCCATTTCTCCCTCCCATGAACCAAACTTCTTTCTCCCTCCCTTCCTCCCTTCTTCCCTCCCTCCCTGCCACTCTCCCTCCCTGCCTTCCTTTCTTCCTTCTTAAAGATTTATTTATTTATTTGGGAAGAGAAAGAGAGAGCTCCAGTGTAGGGAGGGGAAAAGGCAGAGGGGGAGGGAGAGCGAGAGAACCTGAAGCAGACTCCCCACTGAGCACAGAGCCTAATGCAGGATGTAATCTCAGGACCCTGAGATCATGACCTGAGCTGAAATCAAGAGTTGGATACTTAATCAATGAACCATCCAGACGCCCCTCCCATGAACCTTTCTTCATCACAGTAATGTTGGCTCATTCCCACCCTAGGTGCCAGGTAGCATTGGTTTCTATGCTTTTGTTCTCTCTTGTTAAACATGAGTGTGAAGATTATTTTTGGTTATACCTCTTCTCCAGCATGTCTGTTTCATCTCTAAGAAACTAAAAGAAAATCTGGTAATTCACAACTGTTCACTTAATGGATTATCAACTGCGTGCTGCTTCAGGAGAACAAATTGCCCACCCTAATCCCAACTGAGGGTAGGGAGAGAGGAAGGAGAAGCGTAAAGGTGTAACTGTCGGCCTTAGTATGTTATTTCAGGGAATTCACACAGGTTAACTCTCACATTCCTCTTGTGAGGAGCACAGTGCTGGAGTCAGGCTTCTGTAACAGCATAGCAGTAAGTTCTGAGGAAGAGAATCCCTTTGTGGGAAAATCTAGACAATGGTGTTAGAAGACCAAATGGTTTGTACAGAAGGGAAACCAACTCTACTATTACTTTAATTATTCACCCTATTAACTGTGACAGTGTGGTTTTAAAATCTCTTCATTACTCACTTTAATTAAGTGGCGCAGCAAACAACAGGATGTCAGAAATCACATTCCGGAAGACACGCTGTGAGTGATGGCGTGCATACCATATATAGACAAAGCATTTTAAACAGAATAATTGCTTTCACATCACTTCCCAGGATGCCTCACCTGCCTTGTTTTATGTTGTTTTAATTTTTTCAAGTGGAATGTATGCAAATGCGCTACATCAATTTAGCACTTTCTCCTTTGCAACTCTGTAAACATCGGCTTTGCCAGTTGAACAGCTAAGAGTGAAGATGAAGTTCAGAACTGTTTGTGTATAATTGTAGATGGATAACAATTGAAAGTAAAACAAGAGCCATGGAAAGAAAAGGGAAAGAGAAAAGGAGACCATATTCCACAGAAACAAGCTAAGCACTTTTCCGAGGGTTCGTCATGACTTTGAGTCTTTTAATTGTAAAAAAGGAATTGAATTAGGAAAACGAAAGAGATGAAGGTGAACGGATGGAGAAGTGGTAGGTTTTTGTTTGTTTTGTTTTAGTTTTGTAATGTAATCTTGGGAACCATATTACTTTCAGTTTGGGAGAAGAGGTTGGGGAGATGAGATAAAGGAGATCCTTAAATAAGTAAGATTGTTCTTCTTGTTTATTGAACGTGATATGATGACTTTGTACAGTAGCCGGATACACATTTTCCAAGCATCTCCGGATATGAACCAGGACAGGTGATACCTTAAGTCACAAAATCTCAACAGGTTTTTACAAATTGAAATTATATAAAGGGTGTTCCTGGTCTGAGCACAGTGGAATCCATTCAGAAATCCATAAGGAAAAGATAGCAGGAAGTCTCCAAACACTTGGAACTAAACAACCGTTTCTAAAAAACCTATGTGTCTCTGAAGAAGACTTAAGGAAAATTTTGAAAATGCATTAAATTTAATGAAAACTGAAATACGATTTATCAAAAAGTGTGGGACGCAGACAAAGCAGTGCTGCTGGGGGCATGGATGGAGGTACATCTAGGAGATGGGGTTGATTGATGTGGTATCTACACACCTTATTAAAAAAGATAGAAACACATACACATAGTTGGTTCTAATGTTAAATTTCTGGTTCTGACAGTGTATCATAATTATGCAAGATGCAACCATTGGAAGAAACTAGGTAAAGGATATGTGAGAACTCACATTATTCTTCTTTTCAAGAATTACCTTAGCAGGGCTTGTCATTTTTCTTCTGTATAGTTCAGGTACATGAAATACTGTGTTTTTTCACCCTTTGTATTTTTTGTTACGTATTTATTCCGTATGTCATGTGTAATTGATATATTTATGAAATGCTAATATTTAACTGAGTAGATCAAAATAAAATATTTGAAGATAATCTGACTTATTTAGGTCTACTCCATGCATGCTTCCAAAATGCCTCCCTAAAATTCGCCTGTAACATCTCAACTAACTTTTATATACAAAATCTTTTCATATCCTGGTTTTTATCACTCCTTCTTCAACCCTAAACCCTCCAGAAGCTTCCCATTGATACAGAATAGTGTTTAAAATCTTTTTTTTTTTTTTTTTAAAGATTTTATTTATTTATGTGACAGAGAGACAGCCAGCGAGAGAGGGAACACAGCAGGCGAGTGAGAGAGGAAGAAGCAGGCTCCTAGCGGAAGAGCCCGATGTGGGACTCGATCCCGGAACGCCGGGATCACGCCCTGAGCCGAAGGCAGACGCTTTAACGACTGCGCTACCCAGGCGCCCCAAGAATAGTGTTTAAAATCTTTATTCTGGCCTTATTGTTACTCAGATTTCAGCTTGAATGTCACCTTTGCAGACAAGCCTGCTCTCATAAGTCAGCCAAAGGTATATGACTATTCCATCCCTACCACATGGCTGTGTTTTAATTTTCAGCCTATTATTTGTTACTATCGGTGATTTTCTGTAGTATTTGTTTACTTATTACTGTTTCTTCTCCATAGTGTGTATGTTCCCTGAAAACAAGTGTCTTTCTTTTTTGTTCATTACTGAACCATTATTAATAATAACAGAAAACACTTTTAAAGTTCTTGATGCTTTTTAGTCACTGTTTTAAATGATGTATTATATGCATATTTATACATGTATACATTAACATTGTTATATATTTATATATAACTAATATCACTCCATATATTTGAATATATGAATACAGATTCACATAAACAAACATTTGGAGTGATATTAGTTACATATAAACACCAATATATGTTGCCTAATTGTCATAACAACAATGTAAGTACATGTCATTATTGCTTTCATTACTATTTTATGGTTGAGAAACTGCACAAAGAGATTAAATTCCTCAAGATCACAAAAGCTAGTAAATTGCTGAGAAAGAGTTCAAACCCAGTTAGTCTGGCTCCAGTCTTTCTCTTAATTATTAAGTTAGAGCATCAAGAGTGGTGTCAAGATCGATGTAGGTTTTTAATTAGATTTCTGGATTCAGTGAAAGTGTTGAATTGCCTGCCTGGAAGAGGTGGTTATGTTTTGATTTAGCATATTATAGAGTTGGCTGTATGAGGCTAAACATTTATATCTAGAAATAATTTTACTTGTGACCGTTTTGGGGGGCAATAGTCTACAAATTACATCTTTATTATTTATTAATGAATGCTAACTTATTCATTTCAGTGAGTCTTATTGGAAATGTATGAAATTATATTCTGAGCATATGAAAAAGAAATTTTTCTAATCAGAGGACAAGTTAACTATTACATCAGTGAGACTTACCAATGCACATCATATTCTTTTTTTTTTTTTTTTTTTTTTTTTTTTTTTTTTTTAGTATTATAGATCCCAATATAGAGGTGCCTGAGTGGCTCAGTTGGTTAAGTGTCTGCTTTCAGCTCAGGTCATGATATTGGGGTCTTGGGATCCAGCCCCACATCAGGCTCCCAGCTCCACAGGGAGTCTCCTTCTCCCTCTGCCTGCTGCTCCCCCCTGCTTGTGCTCTCTCTTCCTTTCAAATAAATAAAAAATAAAATCCTTAAAATATATATTATAGAACCCAATATATATGTGATTTGCAAATACATATCTAATATTATTATAACATAGCTAAAAATGTCTATGGCAATCCACAGCTTTATTGGTAAGAATATTCTTAATAATTTTTATCATATTTAATGTTGTGTCCAGCTCTCAGGGAAATCCACAGATCTGGCACAGCCCTGGCTCTCAGAAGCCTAGAGTGTAGGCTTGTTTTATAGGGCCAGGAGCTCTTAAGGACATATTGCTTCCCCATTTTTTCCCCATATCTTGGATGTTATCAATTTAGATGGAATTCAGAAAATATAGTTGTCTTTTAAGAATGACAACTATTCTTAAATGAAAATGATTTTAGCTCAACTGAAGGAAAATAGAGTTGCTCTTTTATTCAACTGAGTCCTCTGTGTATTTGTATCTGCAAAGTGGGTCTGGAGCCTCAATCAGAAATATGAGCTTGAGAAAGATACATTTTTCTTTGTTGGCAAGTAGAAACATTTTGCTATTCCTAGAGTAGAAATGCATGGAATCAGGATGGATGAGGGGAGTGGGAAAAAATGGAGGACAAGTGGAGAGAGCCCCAGAGGATGAGCACTGAGTGGCGGGGTAGGCAGTGAAAGGTTAAAACAGCACTTGGAAACAGGTGTTTCGTCATCCTATAAGTCCTGAGTAAATATTGTTAAAGTTGATATGTGTTTTAAAATTTTTTTTAAAAGATTGTTTATTTTAGAGAGAGAGAGTGAGCAAGCAGGGGGAGGGGTAGAGGGAGAGAGAGAATCCAAGCAGACTCCACACTGAGTGTGTAGCCTGACACACGGTTTGATCCCAGGATCCTGAGATTATGACCTGAGCTGAAATCAAGAGTCTGTTGCTTAACCAAATGAGCCACCCAGTGCCCCAATGTTGATACCTATTAAAAAGGATATCAAGGAGGATATTTTGTTAGCTATTGAGTTAGTTTTGTTTGTATTGTTATCTGTAAATCACAAAAAAAGCTGTTGATAGTGATGAAGAAGGCATCAGGCCTTTTATGTGGAGCCATATGGGTTATCTCTAAATCTGGAGAACAACGCTGTTACATCATCCCCATTACTAGTATGTAACCGGAGTGAGAATAAGTAATTTGTGCAAGTTTATACACTGAGTCATTGGCAAAAATGGGAGCCACCATGCAAATTCTTGTACATGGCAAATGTGAATTGAAGTCACCGTTGCTTCCCATCTTCTAATGCTGCACTAGACCCTAATGGATATGAGCTCTGCTGTTTCACCCAGCTGAGATTTTGTGTATACCGTTATTGCTGTTGTGAAGACACCTTCCCCATTTTCTTTGGCTTAGAAGTTTTTATGTGTGATTAAAAACAGAGTTAACATAAAAGAACAGCTTAAGCATATTTTTTTGATAACTTTGGCTACAAAAAAATCATCTCTATCTTCTTTATTCCTTGTATATATTTCATTATTGTGGATACTTCTGTTGTTGAACATAACAATGATTGTCATCCCGACTTGTTTCTAAGACTTTGCCCACTTCTCGGCCATGAGAGGGAGAAACCAAAGACTGAGTCATGTGGTATAGCACTGATTACATAATTGTCAAGTTAAAATGCAGTTGGA
Source organism: Ursus maritimus (assembly GCF_017311325.1). Lineage (NCBI taxonomy): Eukaryota > Metazoa > Chordata > Mammalia > Carnivora > Ursidae > Ursus > Ursus maritimus. The sequence continues at coordinate 10,079,081 of NW_024426774.1, read as the reverse complement.
ATGAGAAGGTGATCCTAAGATTCTATTCTTATTTGCTAATTATGATCAGAACACAGTCTGTCAAAAAATGAAATAATACGCTTAACTCCTTTCTACAGATTCAAGGATGAGGAAAGACTTTGTGACCAATGAAGAGCTTTGAAGTGGAGAGGGCATTATTTTTTTATGTTTTAGTATCTTTTTTTTTTTTCAATTTTGGAGATTTTGATTACATATACACTTCTGTAAGATATCAGCTATTAAGAATAATAGTTTATTGTTAAGGTCATTGTAAAACTCGTTATTAGAAATATTTGTGAGTTTAATGCTAATGAACAAAGGCAACCTTTTGGGGGGCAAAAAACAAGTTTTTGTCTTATTAAGCCATACAATGATAAGTAAATATAAATACATACATATTTTTATATACATTGAGAGATGCCCCAAATTTGGGAGGTCAAGCATGTATCAGTTGACTAGTTTAGTTATCAAGAGCAGTTTTTCAAATTATTTAATCATAATTTGGTTTTTATTTCAATATTCTATATAAAATATAATTTTAACATAAAGGAAGCATTTGAATTCCCTTGAGTGTTGAAGTTTGTTTTTTTTTTTTTTTTAAGATTTTATTTATTTGAGAGAGAGTGTGAGCAGGGGGAGGAGCAGAGGGAAAAGGACAAGCAGACTCCACTCTGAGCATGGAGTACGATCTCGAGATCACGACCTGAGCCAAAACCAAGGCTATCCAGGCACCCGAGTGTTGAAGGTGTTGTTGAGTCCAAAGTACTTAGTATCCATGCAAAGGGTTAGAATTGAGATAGTCAAAGTACGAATGGACAATGGCTGGATTATATATGACGGTAGAATTCTGACCCAGAACTCCTGCAACCAGTCCAGGAATCCAAACTACAACCACAGCAATCAGCCCAGAAACATCAAGACTGGTCAGTGACTGCCACATCCCTCTACTTTCCCCTGGTTTTCAAGATGGGACTAATCAGAGACAGTCAAATATGTTTCTCAAACCAATCACCTAAGATGTCCTGCTCCCCACCTCCAGCCTGTCTATGCCGAGAATGTCCAGTCAAAGCACAGCTAAAACTCTTCCCCTTTTCTCACTAGAAGGTTGTCCCACTTTCCTGCCTGCCTTTGAGCCTCTGTCAAACGCAAGTGGTGCTATAGCAAGCTCTGAATAAATAGCTTCTATTTGTTTTCATTTGGGTGGTCTTTGTTTATTTTCACAAAACCAATATGAGTAGAGACTTTTAAATCAAATAAATTAGATCCAAAAAACAGAAGCTAGGTTTAAAATATAATTCAGTGATTTTTATTGCAAGTTACATGACTGTCCCTACTATATTTAAAAGAGAATTAGATTATATCTTTATTATAAGAGAAATAGTTCATATGCACCAAATGAAATTAGTAAAAGAAAAAGTTATACATCTTCTAGGTTTTCTCAGGATGTGGATATCATGAAATGGTGTTTTTCGTTAAAAATATAAGTCTGATTATGTTAGTACTCAACTCAAAATCTTCCCCTGGCTTTCTAGAAACTTTTGTAGAATTATTTATTTTGGCCAGTCTTTAGTTGGGGATAGATATTTGCACTTTCAGGGGAATAAAAGGAATTCTGATAGCGCTGGCCTGTAGTAAATGTATGAATCAAATTCTTTTAGGATCGTTCCCCAGTCTCATCTCCTCCCACTTCTTACTTCTTGAGGATGACATTCTCTATTGAAATATTCACCATTTTTGAGCATACCCAGTTATTTCAAATTCTTGGACGTCAGTTCTATGCAATTCAGTAAATAAGGCCTGAATGTCTAACAAGCTCGGAGGTACTGTCTGTCCTGGAGTTTACATCCTGCTGGAATGGACGTATTCTTTTTTTTTTTTTTTTTTTAAGATTTTATTTATTTATTCGACAGAGATAGAGACAGCCAGCGAGAGAGGGAACACAGGCAGGGGGAGTGGGAGAGGAAGAAACAGGCTTCCAGAGGAAGAGCCTGACGTGGGGCTCCATCCCAGAATGCCGGGATCACGCCCTGAGCCGAAGGCAGACGCTTAACGACTGAGCCACCCAGGCGCCCCATGGAATGGACATATTCTGACCAGGCTGCTCTTCCTAACTGAATCCCAGTCTCTTCATGATCCAGTTCCTCTACTCAGTAAAGCTTTTCTTCAGTCATCTAGGCAAAGTTAATTGCTTCCAGGTCCAAGTTTCCAGAGCAGTATCTTTACATCTCTTTTATAGCCATCACTTTTCTTTACTTTGCCTTATGATTGTTTATGATAATTTTTGCAAATACTTTTAAACCATTTCAGTGGATAATACATCATGCTGCACTTTATACTCATGGTCCTTTCTCTGCCTAATCCCTGGAGTAGGTATTCTTATTATGACCATTCACGTAAGAGTAAATTGAGGATTACAGAGATTTATTAACTTTTGCAAAATCATGTAGGGAGTGGATACAGATGTAGGATTCCAACTCCTGGCTATTTGGACTGTTACAGACTTCAGTGACCGGCCTCCAACTCTGGCTCCATTAGACAATAAATCTTCCAAGGAACAATGGGCACATTCATTTTGTATGCTTTCCTTCCTTTGCAAAGTAAGGATAAGAAGCAAGCTATGTAGAGTGTGTACCATACTGACTGGCATGTTGTGTATATAGATATTGTCTGCGGACTGACCAAGAAGGCATGCTTCTGTCTGCAAATCCCTGACTTCCTTTTGCTTAGAGCATTTACTTTAGAAAATTTGTGATTGCAAATTCTTTCTCTTCTTTTTTGGTGTGTAAAATACTGTTAAAAGCTTCTTGCCAGTTTTTATAACCTGGGACTTTCTTTCTCAAGGACCAGGGGGCCATTTCTTTGAAATGTAATCAAAGAAGATCTTGCCCTTATCTCCTACTTTCTGTAGGAAGTGGGGAGAGCCTAACTTTGGTGGACACTTTGTTCCCTGCATAAAATTTCTTCCTGTCTCGGAGATTTGAGAAAGGTTACTTTTTCTTTGGGTGAGGCCAATTAGCAAACACAGATGACCTAAGATTCCCCCATCCCAGTTCTTAAGAACTCACCAGCCATTAGTTTTAGTAGAGTTGAGCTTAAACTGAGTTCTGGCCACTCTTCCCTGTTATGCGGCCTCAAACAAAGTCTTTCCTTGCCTGTTTTTCTTCGTGAGGTGCAATTTTTGCCTTGACACACTTCGAGCTTTGGTTTGTCACTCAGTCTCCTTTCTCAGGAGTGAAGCTGCTTCTTTTGTTCCCATGAAATTATTTCCCAATATCCAGCCCATATTAATCTTCAGGCTTTGGAAATGACATCAAAATTTCCAGGAACTCTAGCAGATTCTCTAAATATTATTTAATTCTGAGTTTTTCTTAATACTTTATTTATGTATTTTAAATGAGTGACCATGAAAATAAACTGTAAATTGGTAATCTATAATAGGGTTACTTTTCAGTGGTTGTTCTTCTCTCCTATCCTGTTCTATTCTATTCTTTCTATTCTATCATATATTTACATATATATGTAGATATAGATATTATACCTATGACTAGCTTATCGATATTATGAAATGATATCTTGGAACAAGGTCATATGTTCCGGTAACATGTAAAAATAATTTCTACTTGTAACAGAAAATATTAAAGAAGGTGTTAAAATAAATTCTAAATGAAACCATTAAGAATTGAAAGATAATAACACAAATATTTAATGTCCAAAAGATATTCCTAAAATGAAATTGTAAATTGTAAGTTAGCTCTCACTGTACCTGTGAAAATTGTTGTAAGGTTTTCAGAGATGAGGTTCTGGGAAAGAAAATTAAGATAAATTTTTTAAAGACAAAGTTCTACAGGTGAATATCTCCCATGTCAGTGGCTATTTGGTGAATAAAGGATAGTTTTTTCAGCAAATGATATTATGATAATTAGATATCTAAATTCAAGAAAAAAATAAACTTTCACCTATACTTCATATTATGTACAAAAATTAATTTGAAACAGATCATAGATACAAATGTAAAACCTAAAATTAAAACTTTTAGAGTAAAATATAGGAGAAAATTTTTGTGACTGTGCGTTAGGCAAATATTTCTTAAATACAACACCAAAAACACAATTCATAAAATTAAAAAAAAATGATAATTCAAACTAATTAAAATTAGAATTTTCTGTTTTTCAAGAACCAGAGAATAAAAAGAGGCCATAGGTTGGGATAAAATACTTTTAAGTCAAATATTTGATAAATGATAAGAAAACAAACAATCCACTTTAAATGATGGGAAGACGATTTAGACAGCTATTTCACCAAGAAAAGATGTAGGTGACAAGCACACAACAAGACTCTTGATATCATTAGTCATAGAGGAATGCAGATTGAGGCTACAATGACATCACTATGTACCTCTTAGAATGGCTAAAATCAAACTTATTGACAATATTTTGTATTGACAAGGATGTGGGGAAATTGGAAATCTCACCTATTACTGATGGGGTTATAAAATGGCACGACCTTTTGGAAAACAGTTTGGTAGTGTTCTAACAAGAAATGTGTACATCTGCCTTATGCTACGGTCCTTCTACTCCTAGGTATTTCTCCAAGTGAAATGGAAAACATACATCCATACACACACTCAAATATGAATGTTTTTGGCAGTTTTATTTGTAATAGCCCCAAACTGAAAACAACTCACATGTCCATCAAGAGGTGAATGGATAAGCAAACTGTCTGTCATATATCTATACAATGGAGCATGTCTTACTGATGAAAAATCAATACAGGATATAACATGGATTATCAAAATGACTACATTGAATGAAAGTAACCAGACCAAAAAAATATATGCCTAACTCTTGCATATTCAAGGCAACACAAATCCTCCCTTTGAAACGAAGATCTTATCCAAGATTACTCTGGTTTAGAGGACTAAGTATCTCATTTCTGGCATTTCCTATTCTAAGAAATCAGTAGTGTCATCCAATCTCATTAAGCCAGCAGTAAAGAGATTTGGGGAGACTTCCATTCTCCTTCCTAATTTTGTAGTTTCCTCAAAAGAAAAGTATGATGAGAAGTTACTTGAAGAAAAAATGATAGCCCTCCAGAGCTCTGCATTTATAGTAATATGTTTCTGTCTGTATCTACAGATCAGCTTTTAGCTAATTTATTATCTAATTATTTCTTTGCTTTAAGATAGCCTACAGATTCCTGGCACCTGGGTGGCTCAGTTGGCTAAGCGTCCAATTCTTGATTTCTGCTGAGGTCATGATCTCAGGGTTATGAGATCGAGTCCTGCGTCAGGCTCCGCACTAGGCTTTAGATTCTCTCTCTCCCGCTCCCTCTGTGCCCCTCCCCCTGCTTACGTGCACATGTGCACACTCTCTGACTCTCATTCTCTCTCGAAAAAAAAAAAAAAGCTAACAGATTCTGCAAGGAGATCATAAAATAGCCTAAATAATATGAGCCTACCTAATCAACTGGTGACATCTACTAGCCTTCAGGTCTACATCTTATCATTTCAGGATCAAAGGGCTAACCTAATAACCAGACTTTTGAGAAATCTGTATGCAAAATGACCCCTCGTGTTTTCCCCCTTACTTTTTAAAATCTCTTGGGCATTATTGAAAATGGTATGTTATTTGTGATGGCCATTTTGTGTTCTCATTTTCACCTCCAGAACTGAGTAGTTGCCAATTCTGTATCCCATTCAGACCCCATAACCTGTATGATTTCTGAACAGTTAAATAGTGCCTATACAAGATATCACTAGAAGGGATTCACGAATCCCACATGTGGCAGAGTCAGTTCATCAGGGGATGAGAAAACTCTCAGGTGCCTGTGAATAATAACTGTAATTACACAGTACTTGTTTCTTGTGAAGGTCCTTAACATGAAATTGGAAGTGCTCATATACCCCACATTTTATACAGTAAATGCTATTGCAAATTCAAAGGCTAACTCCAAACATATATTTTGATTATAACAAAACTATCCTAAATGAAAACAATGATCTCAAGGTATTTGAGTTAAACCAGCAAAAGAATACAGAAAAAAATAATTATGAAGGAAAGAGAATTAAGAAGATTCCTTTAGTGTGTCTTATTCCATAGTATTGGACAGAAACTGTCATTTCTGTAGTTGTCTTTTTGGGAACACTATTTGAGTCTTAGAGTCATAGGTTTCTAGAGGCTTTTAAGTTAGTCTTAGTCTGAGGCCACTCGTGTGGAATTCCACTGGTATGTAGATTGGTCGCATGCCTATACTATATCTTTAATCTTGAATGTTGTAGCTATGATCAAAAGAATTTGAAATCTTGCCTTGAGGCAAGGATAAAACATTTGTACATTACTGTCTCGTCTGGTAGATCCAGTTACCATGTTGGGGATCATGCAAACTTTGGAAGGTATCTCCTTTGGAAAAGTCGCTTGTACTTGCTAGACCTAATTATGAGTAGACCGAGTAAGTCCTTGATGATATTTAGCTAGATCTATGTGTAACATTGTGGAGTTAGTTATTGTTGGAGTTCTCTAAATATTCCATAGGTTGTTTGGTTATGATCTCAGAGAGAGAAAGTCAGTTTGCACCCTGAGACTCTTTCATGGCCCTTAATGCTAGTGGCAATATTTTAGGTCAAGGTAGAGCAAGGATTTCTTCTATTTTTGATGTTTTTAACTTAAACACAATGTTTATTGTTTCTGAATTTCTTAACTTATGGTGATATGAACATGAAATACAATTTCTGGGTTAAGAGAATAACCTTGGTAAGCTGTTTCTGTATAGGGAACACAGAGTATACTTTGCCAGTATACTCCTCTATCAGTGAGAATCTATCCAACCAGAAAATTTACAAACAGGAACTAATATATATTCGTAGTTTAAAGATATGCAGTTGTATGAGATTAATTTGCTTCAAAAAACTTTGAGTAGGAAGCTCTGAGCCATTTTTTTTAACCTTTATATATTCTCAGGATTTTGTGGTTACATGTGAGGCATGTAAAAACTATCTCTTTCGTTATGTTAAAATAAAAGAGTAATTTGACCAGGATCTGTTGGATTAATTGCGGGTCTCCTGAGAAGTCATGACAAAATCATTAAAATTCATGATTATGGAGAAAGCATTCCTTTGATAGCCAATATGTTTTTATTTATCAGAGAATTGAGCTGATTGAGTTGATCGAAATCTTTCTAAATTTGTTAGCACTTTATATTAGTGGTAATGTTAGTGGTAAAAGCCACTTGTTGACCGAGGAAGTTAAGCAAAGCATTGCCCTTAGCTTCTGGAGCGGTCTCTTATATGGGATTATGGTTAAATTACAGATAACTCTTGGGGATACTGAAAAGTTTCTGAGAAGTCACTGATGTTTTTATCATTCTTAATTGTCTTCCCTATTGAGGTCATACTACCATCAAGTCATGCATAATTCCAGAAGCACATCTGTTTGTATAAATGTTTTTACTGTTTTAACTTTTTCCAGGGTTCCATCTCAAATCATAGATACTCAGTTTAGTTATCTGAAAAAAACATTAGGAAAGTTCAGTGGTTATACCATATCCCATGCAGGGAATGCCTTTGCCATTTTTAAGGTAAGAGCCATTCAAACAATATTAATTCAGGATCGAACAAGAGGGGTCTATAAAATCAGACCTGAGTATATTTGATTCCTGAATTATAGCCAGTCATGTATTCTCCTTCATCTAGAAGGAATAAAATTGCAGGATTAAGATTTAAGTAAAGTTTAATATTGGCAAACAAAGTAGACAATAAAAGGTTTTCATAAGCTTTCACATGATCAAATAAGAATTAACCAGAATTCTTGGCGTATAGAGCCCATGGAGTTAGTGGAAAAAGCAAGTACCATACCAGCAGAATCTTCAAACAATTTGGCTGCTGCCGATACTTCACACAAGCAGGAAAGGCATGCCTTTGCTCCTGAACTGAGGGTTATGCTAATGGCAGTAGACTCCTGTATGAATCTTATTGTGTCCTAATGCAGTCAGCCTTCTCTCTCGTAAACAGCAAGATGGGTGGTTTTTGTATAGTTAGGGATACCCAAAGTTGCAGGCTGCTGCAGACAGGCCTTTAATGAGGAAGCTTGTCAGCGTTTGGATCCATGGGAGACATAAGGGTTGAGCTATATTAGAACAAATAATGATTATTGTCTACAAAAACCAGTCAGTCCTAAAAGCAAGCAAGTGAGCAAACAAACAGAAAACCCCAAACCAACCAAACAAAAACCTTGAGTTGTCTTTTAGTTTAGAAACAGATATAATTGGAGAGCCTTTATCTTCACAGAGTACAGAAATCATCCATCTTCCAAGATTGTGACCCAAATATTGCACAGATCCTTTATAGATTTGAAAGTTTGCTCTTGATGCTCTGTGCAGCTCTTCAGCTAATTTTAAAAATTATATGGAGTCCTGCGGACTATTTCAGGAGAGCACAGCACTAAATCCTCTCCCTGCCATTTCACAGTGGATCCTCAAGCAAAAATCAAATCTTTAAGATTATCATTTAGACATTGAGGGAAATAGGAGAGAGTTCTCATACATACCTGAGGCACAGCTAAGCCGGTATACTGCTGATTGCCCCACCAAAAAAGCAAACCAATACTAAGTACCTTTACCTGCTGGTATCTAAAGAAGATGGCAAATGAATCTGCCCTTGTACAGTGTTTGTTTAGCAGATAGAAACTCCCTGGAATCTAGGGAGCAGGGTTCTATTGATTGCCCTCAGGGCTTGTACAGATAAATAGCCTTTTCCGTTAAGCTCCTTAACTGGCCGTGTGGGAGTACTGCAGGGACTGGTACAGGGCACAGTGTGTCCCCGCTCTAATGGAGACTCAATAGGACGTATTTCTCCTGAGCTTGCTTTATGTGCCAGAGCACACCGTAGTGTAATTCAGGCAGGGGTTTATATCGAATAATTTGAATTTTTATAAAGTCAGCTCCATATATTCTGCTCAGGTTAATTGAATCTTTGGCACAAAGAGTAGAGGGTAACTCATCTAGTATTCGGTTTGTAGAGGCTAGTAGGTGCACAAAGCTGCACACCTCCATTGCTTATATCACTCTTGGAGACCCAACTGATCACTGACACAGTCTACATAAAGAAATATAATTTCTGAATCGTGGATCTCTAGCATGTTCAAGTTAGGTCAAGGGGAGAATTGTGGATTGGTGCTATTGCCATCTTTTTGAATCCAGTGTATGCAGTTGTATGATGACTAGGTAGAATTTAAGTAAACTGTATGCAAATTAAATTATTGCAGAAGTAATTTTAGTTAAGTCATATGTTTGCATATTGTGGGGTCAGCAAATTATAGCCCTTGAGCTAATCTAGCCTGCTACATGTTTCCATACAGCCTATAGGCTGAGAATGATTTTTGTATTTTTAAGTGGTTGGGAAAAAATCAAAAGAAGAATAATATTTTATGACATGAAAATTCTATGACACTCAAATTTCAGTGTCCATAAAGTTTTACTGAAATATAGCTATGCTAATTTGTTTACATATTATCTATGGCTGCTTTCACACTATGACCGTTGAGTTGAGTGGTTGTAATAGAGATCATATGCACCATAAAGCCTGAAATATTTACTCTTTGGCCCTTTAGAGAAAAGTTTGCTAAACTCTGTATTAAAGTGACTCAGGATGCTAATTTTTATATGTGATACTTTTTTCTTAGTTTGACATAAGTGATATTTGGGATATAATCTGTATAATAGACAAAGAATAATATGTACATTACAATAGAAATGGAGAATCTAAGGTGTAGATTTTCCAGTAATTTGATGCATTGAATAGGGTATGTTATTTGGGATCAGGTTAGTGTCTGCCACCATCCAACTGTGTCTTTGTGCAAATATATTAATAATTTTACACTGCAGCAATTAATAAATAAATATTGGCTTGAACCAAATGAGCGGTTCTTAAAGAATTATATTCAGCCAAATTAGGAAAAAGAGTATATAGATCATTATTTTAAAATATATTTTTGTTTGATTTGGCATAACCTTCTTTTTCAACTGAGAGTCTGTTATTCCTAACCGTGGTAATGAATATACTTTTTCTTTTTATGAAGATACCATAGTGGTCCTAGGAGGTTCTTTTTTTTTTTTTTTTTAATTTTTGGTTTTCTAAAAGACAAATTAAAACCATGGACACTCAATTACATACACATACACACACATACACAGAAGTATATGCATATGCAAATAAGTATAAATATATACACATGTACATACATACATTTGTATTTAGGTGTCAAGTGTTTTTATAGTTATTTATTTTTAAATTTTTAGGTGTCAAATAATTTTGAATTCTCTAAACCATTTGGTGAGGTGACTTTACTGCCACCTCTGTTCTGAAATACTTCTATACTTTATACATATGGGTCTTTAAGTAAGGATTATAGTATATGTAATTTTTGAGAAAATATTCTAATCCTGATAGAATATTAAGTAACATTTAAGCGACCATATTGGCTATTTATTGCTATGATGGTTACTTACATGGCATGTCTTTTAAGATACTGACTTATGTCCTAGGAGTAGAATCATTTCTCCTATTTTTTTATAAGAAAAAAATTCTACCAAGATTTTAGAATTCATTGTGATTCATAGCTTCTGTGTCTACAGAAGTATTTTGAGCGCACTCTTCTCTAACACAAACACCTCATGAATTGATCTGCCATATTACATCTCAGAACAAATGGCCAGCTGCTCTCAGAAAATAGGGCAATTCCCATTAAAGCCTCTACTCTAAACTTTTTTATCTTCATGGGCAATTTAAAGAATATGACTTAGGAATTACATCTATTCTTTTCTGACAGTATATGCCCTATTACTTAAATATCTAACTTGTATCTGTTGATCTCTACTGAAATCCCTTTGTCCTCAAAAACCTTTGAGGAATTCTCTAAAACCGTACAGGTGTTTGTTCTGAAAGGTGAAAAAAAAAAAAAAAAAGGAAACCCTGGGCGAGCTCATGTGTACAAGAATAATTCTGACACAGTCCTTCGATTTGCACCTATAAAATCCCATAAATTAGTTTATTTCATGTTCACAATTTTATGTCTTTTATAAGCCTCTCAGTGAAGTTGTTTTTATTTCTGGTGATGACTGATATATAAAATGATGTATAAAATGAGTTATAAACATCACAAAGAAAATTCATGTCAGAATCAAGATTTATATATACTTATAGTATTAATATACATAATTGAACAGCCTCAGCTGTTATTGATAGAGACAGTTGCCAAATATTTTTATCAAAGCACAATTAAGGATCTTCAAAGAAAAATGAATAATGGGTAAAGTACTAAGACAATGAAGAGAAAGAAATGCTATCTTATTTTTAAAAATACGTGAGTAATGAAATTTTATAAACCTCTTGGCTTCGTAGCTTCAAACTGATGTAAGACAAATCTTAAATTATTGAAAGACAGTTTATTAAATTACTTAGGAAAAGAAGAGCTGATTTCTAACTAGTAACATTATTTCAATAGTTTAAATTCCTATGAGACAATATTTTTTCTCTCCTTTGATGAGGTCCCTGGCTTAGTAAAGCATGGCTGCAGGAAACTTGATTACAGGTAATTCACATGGAGCGGACTTCAAATTGTGGGTTAATCAGTATGATTCACTGGTGTGATATGGCTGTCAACAAAAATTTAATGTTATCATAGGTTCATTATAAGAAATAAACTGGAACGAGTGCAATGATATTCTGCTCTATTCAGAACTGACAAAGTCACAACGGTTGTTGTGTTCTCTTCTGAGTTCACGTGTTGCAAGTAAAATTAAGAGAACAGAATGTGTTATTAGCTGAGTGCCCAAAGGGGTGAGAGGACCTGAAATTATGTCAAAGAAAGGGGACAAGGGTTTTTTAGCTTTCAAGAATGCCCAATTCATCCGTTTGGTACTTCAGATTTAGTTCTAACTACACAGAATTAAGTTTATTTTTGCTATCTGATTAATTTTTTGGATTTTTTTCTATAGACATAGGACTTTCCCTACAGTTGTTTGAATGCCTAATCTTTCCCTGTGTGTTTTAAATGCATTTTAGATTTTAATTCTGTATACGGAGACAACTTCCAACTAGACAACTAGACAACACAACACAGACTGTGGTGTGGGTTTTATGGTTGTATACTTACATGAAAACTCATCAAGTTGTATACATTAAATCTTTACAGCTTTTGTATGTCAGTCATACATCAATAAAGTGGTTTTTAAAAGAAAGACTAGTAGGAATCCATTACCCATTTCCAATTTTGCAAGTACCGAACGTCTACACGGCACTTCATTTCCTGGGTGAAAGGTATGACAGGGCAAGAGTCGCAGTCCTGTTTGTGGTCTTCCTTCACAATACTACCTGCTATCATCTTCTCTGACTCTAGAAAATCAGTCTCCTGTTCCATGCATAGTCAGATGTGCTTATTTTAAACTAGGAAGAAGAAGGCCTATCCCGAAGGCAACTTGAAGGTGTTCAAGGATAAGTTATGTAGATAAAACTTTTTAAAACATAAAAAGAAGTTCTAACAAAGCTTAAGCTAAGATGTCAAGAAATGAATAAAACCTTGTCACAGGAAGTGGCTGATATAAGACTTCAGGTCAAAACAGAAACAGATGCTCTGAGACTCAGTGAGTGTTTTGTGGTCCAGCAACTCCTTGACTGGTCTTCAAAGATAGCTTAAATTTAGGGCTGCAAAGGCAGAGAGTGGTGGCCTGGGGAATGACATCACCTATATTCTTGCTTAACTGAAACGGGAGAGTGACAGATTTGTAATTCTCAGGAGAAGGAAGTCAGAAGCAATGGTCAGAACAGTTGACTGGGAAGGCACTTCTGACTACAGAGATAATTTTCCTTAAATTTGTTAATGAAGTAAGTATTTTTCTACTTTCTACCCTCAGGCAGGTTTGGAAAACTTTTATAGATAATTGTCCTGAGGTTATTGAAGTGTCGATACATCATAAATGACACCGAAGTGCTTTCCATTCTTCTAGAATCAGGGAATCATGCATATAGTTTATTTTGTTTCGTTTTGATTTTGGAGCTGTAATCCTTTTTATTTTCTCTGTTTAAAATCAAGCAGAAAACAAACATCAGTTGTTAGACACTAACATTTTCAAAGCACATCATTTGTGCAAGAGAACGACTAAAAACAAAAATGTGTTCACAGAGATCCAAACCAAGTGAGCCTCAGGGCCTCACCTCACACAGCCTTCTGATGGTGCTCACGGGGAGCCACTTCTTCGTCTCTGGCTCTACACAAGGTTGCAGAATTCTTTGCCTGCTATTTTAGGAACTAGTGAAGATAATTCGGTAATAACGCGAGGCTCTTCTCATCCAGAATTGTGCAGGCCGACATCACTCCAGTTCGTAAAAATAATCTCAGTGGATGCGGTGCCCCGTACACCTGGGTCACGGGTATGTCCATATGGTCTGTGAGGATCTCCGTGACCTGTGGTCTCTCAAATGTGTAGAGCAGCTGAGTGCCCGAGAGTACTTTGAAGTGTCCTTTATCCCTGCCACAGCCTCATTAACTGCCTACTCCTTATTATCTGTGTTTTCCTGAGATTTCTCGTATTGTGCATAGAATGGAATCCACATTCTTCTTGGCAGGAAGATACAAGACCCGTTGCTGCCTGGTAGTTAAGTCCCAGTCCTCAACAAGCCAGGGTTCTTGGTTCTTTAGGAATCTTTAATTCTGTTCCTGAATGCTTTCTCAATGTCAGCAGTAGAATCCACGGGGGCCCTTTACTATTTACTAGTGAGGAGCCTGAGGGGTTTCCCTGGTCTGCCACCCTCTGCATTTCTGGGTGTTTTCTGTTTGTTCTTTTTGGCTTCAGCGTCAACATTTTTCTATTGGCTGACCAGAGGTCTGCTTTCCTGGGGCAGCCCCCTCATCTTCCTCTCCGCATATTGCTCCTGACTGGCCATTTGAAGTTCGCACTGCTTCTGCAGATTGGTATCCTCATGTTTGAGTATTCTGCTCTCTAGAACCCGTTCAATCCCAATTTTTATTCCGGCGACTGTAAAAAGTATTTCACTTGTTTTTCCTTTATGGCAACCTTTACATAAAGGTTGTATAGTTTATTTTGTGAACTGTTTTGCTTGTAACTCTATCATCTGTATTCTTTGCCAACCACAGCTCTTACTATATTTCCCTTATACTATATATGTCAGTCTTACAGAAATGCACTAAAAATCTGAATGGGTTTTGCTTTCTCTCAGGTGCTTCCATATGCATGTGCTCTTCACTGTTGGAATGCCCTTGACCCATGCACTGGCTGGCTAATTTCTCATCCTGCAAGATTTGGCTCAGTCACAGCATTCACAGGGTGCTTCCCCTGATCATGCACTAATCGGAGTTTGGTTCTTTCCCCATGCAACAACTTCCCATGTTTCCTGCTTTCATAGTGCTTATCCGTAATGCTTACCCAATGCTCTAAAATTCTGGTTCATTTGTCTATTAATATAATAGACTCTGAGTTGTTTCAGAATAAGAACTATGGTTTCTAAATGTTTTCATCTTTTGCAATAACATAACACCTGGAAGATTATAGCTAATTAATGAACGCTTGTTAAAAGAATAAAAGAGTGAGTAAACATAACATGAGCGTAACATACACTAATACCCAGCTACATACATCAATAGGAAATTGTCCCCAGCCATGTTCAGAGGAGTATGACCCTAAAACTGCATTGCTTTACTACCCTTCCTTTACTGTCAATGTCATTGGAAATAAATCTGATTCTCAGTGTTTGGTACGAAATGATAAATGATAAAGCAAATCTCTGAACTCTTGGAGTCAGAGGAGATGCTCAGTGATACCGTACGTGAAGGAAAAAGCATTTCTATTTCGGCATAACAAAGGAAACCATTTTCAGCTTAAACATCAACAAGAAAGTTTCATCCAAAGGAGCAAATTATAGTAACACTTTCTGCCACAAAAGCATGTGGCAGAATGCAAAACACAGAGGCAGAACGCAGAATTACAGAGTCAGAGAACAGAGAGTACTTCAGTGGGAAAGAAGCAAGACAGAAAGCTACAGGGCAACCTACAGGCCAAACATGTGACACTTAGTAACTCATGAACTAATGGGTGGCCTTCTTAAAAACACATTAAAAGGACAAAGGCCGATTACTTCAAGTGAACCTGAAAAGTATAATAAAAAATTCACAATTATCTTCACTTAAATTGAGCCAGAGATGGAAATGATTATGCATACCCAAAAGAGAGATACGGCAACAATTCAGTCACTGTGCACCAGGGTCCCAGCAGGCAGGGCTGTTTTGTGGAGTAGTGAAAAGAATTCTAAAATTCATCTTCCGGGAAAAGTATGAGAATAATCAGAGAATTTTTGCAAAAAAATAAGAATAAGATAAACTGCAAAAGTGAAACAATGCATCGTGTATTTTAAAATGATAATATTGACACAAAGAAAGATTGATGAAATAGAATAAGATCAATATTTATATAATGTTAATATATTAAAGGAGCCGAATCTTAATTCAGTAATATAATTTCTAATCAAGTAATGGCAGAATAAATCCATTTAATTCTGTTCTATTCCCTGAAATACACCGGAATCAGGGCAACAATAACACCAACAAAGAAAGAACATTTCAAATGCAGTAAGAATTTTAGCTGTGAAGCAGTTGCAACCTCAGATCACTAGTTAAGGCTTCTCAAAGTATTATTATTTTACTAAAATTCTTATCTCATTTCCTTTTTACTTTGGTTTGTGGTGTAACAGCTAATACAGTCTATGCTTCAGAGTATCCGTTCTTACAGCGTCTTCCGCGAGATTTGTCGTCTCTCTTGTTCACTGTCTCTTTCTATCTTTTTGCCTCTGTTTGTCTCTCACACCCACACACACTCCCACCCCCACAGACCCCCCACACCCCCATCCATGCTCCCCCCCCTCCGCCCCACGGAGCTGTCCCTTCAGTCCCCTAACACTCACTACGTCATTTACACAGCGGCACTCCTCTTTAGGAACCACGGTGCCTCGGTTCTAAGGGTACATTTATACCAGACAGTTGTGTTGTTGTCATTATTGTTAGAGTTGTTGTGTGTGGTTCTTCTTTGTTTCATGATCTTGCCTGCTGTCCTGTTTTCTTCAAGTTAAGTTCAGGGAGTCAATTTCTGTTGGGTCCTTTCTGCCTTTAAGATGCTGATTTCCCCTTTTGATATTTTGTAGATGAGTAGAACATGGGCTGAGAAGCTGAACTTCTCTGGATTCTTAGTTTTTCAAGGTCATGTGAATAGGAGGAGGGTCTTCTCTACTAGTCTTATTAGACGTAGCATTTGAGCTTTCAGGGTGGTCCCTCTGTAGGCATAGAGGGAGGTGGAAGGGAGAGAGAGAGGCAGGAGATTGGGGGAGGGAGAGGGAGAGGTGGGGGGAGGGAGAGATTTATTTTAAGGAATTGGTTTATATAATTTTGGGGAAATTTCAAGTCCAGAATTTACAGGTCAGACAGGCCAGAAACTCAGGGAAGAGTTGATGCCATAGCTGGAGTTCAGAAGCACAGTGGAGACAAAACCCTCTCTTCCTTGGGGTCCTTCAGTCTTTTTCTCTATGGCCTTCAAACGGTTGGATGAGGCCCACATACATATGGAGGATAACCAGACTGCATGTTAATATCATGTGAAAAATACCTTCACAGAAACATCTAGACTGCTATTTGACCAAATATGTGGGTACTGTGGACTAGGACTTGCCAAGTTCACACACAAAATTTGCCATCCCAGCAATTCATCAGTCCCCATTTCTCTGTCTTTTTTCTTTCCCCAAACAATGAGCAAATAGTGGCACACTGAAGCACACCCACCCTCAGCCTTTTTCTATTTGAAAGAATTTGAAATCTTCCTTGTTCAAATTTTATACCTTTGCTTTATTTCTAAGAACCCATTAAAATATCTGAAATTCTATTTTTTATCATACCATTATTTAATGATTTCAAGGGTTATTTTTGTATTAATTTTTTAAAAGATTTATTTATTTGGGAGAGTGTGAGAGAGAGTGTGAGCATGCCCCTGTGAGCTAGGGGGAGTGGCAGAAAGAGAGGGAGAGGGGCGCCTGGGTGGCACAGCGGTTAAGCGTCTGCCTTGGGCTCAGGGCATGATCCCGGCGTTATGGGATCGAGCCCCACATCAGGCTCCTCCGTTATGAGCCTGCTTCTTCCTCTCCCACTCCCCCTGCTTGTGTTCCTTCTCTCGCGGCTGTCTCTATCTCTGTCAAATAAATAAATAAAATCTTTAAAAAAAAAAAAAAAAAGAAAGAGAGGGAGAAGCAGACTCCCCACTGAGCGGGGAGTCCTGTGTGAGGCTCCATCTCAGGACCCTGAGATCATGACCTAAGCCGAAATCAAGAGTCGGACCCTATTGAGCCACCCGGGTGCCCCTTGTATTAACTTTTGTACCTACCGATGATAACATTACTTTGTGTATATTCTATTTTATTGTGAAATGTGCATTTTTTGTGGATATTTATGTATGGAAATTACTTGAATTATTTGACCTCAGATGAAAATTCCTTCTGAAAAAAATTTCTCTTTACTTCTGTAGGTTTCTACAGTCACTATAGATCCATCAGTTAGAATTTTCAAGTGCATTAGCACCTTTCAACTCTTTGGGTTACCCAAGTAGTTTCTATAGTATGATAAACCTAACTCAGGGCTGGGGCGTGGTTGCAAAATTCTCAGAAAAAAATCAATTTTTGTTTTTCCTCTCTGCTCGGGGCCTAAGTATCCAAAATAATTTCTCGCATCAAGGTGATGATACAGCTGTTGCTAGTTTTCTCTGCAGAGTAATTGTTTCTTTCCCTACTATGTCATGCATGGATGAAAGAAATATGTTTATTTGTTGATTTTTTTTTTTGGTTATTATCAGGGAAGGTTTGAGTGTAGTCAGCTAGGTATATTAAGTATATAAATTATTTAAGTATGATTTTCAATTTATCACATTTTTCCTTATTTTTAAAATCACTACTCTATTGGAAATGTCTTGTTTCTATTGAAGTATTGTTAAGTTATGAGTACTCTTGTTTTGAATTGATACTGTCAGAGGATTTTTCTATTTGATGAAGCTTTTCAAAGAACACATCTTTTGGGTATTTTGAGTTGACCTTCAAACAATGCAGGGGTTGGGGGTGCCCCCTGCAGAGTTGAGAGTCCACGTATAAGTTTTGACTTCCCTAAAACTTAACCACTAATAGCATACTGTTGAAGGGAAGCCTTCTAAGAATTTGAAATGAGCTTTTCATAAATAGGCATTGAATGTGATTAAATTAATTTGGGATTGGCACTAAAAAACATTAAAACACATATGTGCCTATTTTATTCTGAGAACTTGATATCACCTATTGAGCAATTCCAATAATGACTCCTTATTGGGATTTCTGACTCCATCAAGTTTCAATTTAGGGATTTGTTTGGAAACAGAAAATTGTGGCCTGTAGTCTTGACCCTATTCTTAAGCTCCCTCCTCTTGGAGTCCAAGACACAGAGTTCAAAACTTGGAAGTCACTTGAAGACAAATTTGTAGTTTTGGGTGGAGCTCACGAATGCTCAGATTTCCGGCTAATAAATACCTCGATGAGGAAAATCTGAAGTTTTCCTTGATAACGTGGATTCCTACTGGGCAGCACAGATTACTTTTCAAGGCGTAACCTGAATCCTTCTTGCTAAAACTCTAACTCACTTCCTCAGTAAACAGAAAAGGCCACTGCTCCTTGTTCCATAAGCTATATTTCCTCTCCTTGAAGATTAGGTGTCCATTCAACCTTCTTTCGAAATTTCAAGCTGTAGTGAACCTCGTTTTTCTTTCTCTCCTGGGGACAATTCCCTGACTCTTCATCACTTGGTTTGTTCCTCTGTGGCCACTTACTCAGACCCCTGTATCCCCCTGCTTGTCAGGGTGTCTGAGTATCCAGAAGATACCCACGGTCCGCTCTAACCTTTTTATTCCCACGTGGCACCGATAGCGATCAGCCCTGCAGGAATCTGTATTCTCCTGCAGGTTTCTACAAGCAAGCAAAAGGACTTCTTCGTCTGACAAGTGAACCCTCTAGATTTTGTACGTTTTATCAAATCCACAACATGTCTGCAGACGGTCCCTTAGATAAACAGCCTTATCACCTCAGGGGGGCACCTCACGCTGGGGAAAACACAGTGCCCTCCATGACAGTTCTTTTCTGCTTCCTAAAACTGTCAACCTTCTCTAAATATTTCACTTCTTTTTAGGAAAAATGCAGGGATGTTGTTAAACGTAACTCAATTCTTTTAAAAGTTTAGACTCTGTGTCTTGTCAGCAGAACAAATAGACGCAGCTCCGGTGGGCCCTGCATATGAAATCACTAGCAGGATAATCCTACAGGATGCCGACCTCTATGCTTCAGTGACAAAGCACTTCAATAATAGTTTGCTACAGAGGTATATTTTACAATCCAATGAGCTAACAAATTCTAACCCACCGAGCTTAAAACAAGATGAAATAAAATAAAACATAAAATGTTCTGCAGAACTGGGCATGGCAATTTCTTGTGGCTTTTGTGGAAAAATATTACATTTCAGATGGCTCTTCTCATGGAGTTGGGTAAAGATAAGTCATAAGAAAATATTCATTAATAACTGTGTGTTATTAAAAAGCTGTCCAAGTTCTTTTTTTCCCCCTCATGGTCTGAGAAGATTTTATTTAAAGCCTTAAGCAGGATAAATTAATGTTCTGTTCATCCCTTCTGCTGTCTTCACTTGTTTGTTAATTAGCATAATCTTCTAACATTTAGCAAGATAAAGCCTGAGATACATTTAGAAAAGAAATACAAAAGCTGGCGAGAATCCTACCTCATAGCCAGCCTCCTCTCTTTATTAATTTTAATCAAAGGAGGTTTGACTGTAAACACATCATCACTTTATATTTACATGTAATGCTTCCTCATTAGCAGCAAGAGAGAGACTGAGGATACGGGTGATAAATATGCCGGTCCTAAATTTATTGTGGTATCTTCGAGTAAAATAGAAACTGGGAACTTTGAAGATGTTTCAGGACAAAATGTAATATGTGGATATCCAGGGCCGGGAGAGCAGGCTATGTGACACCACACAGGCTGTCCACCTGCTCAGAGTTCCTGCTGGACCTGCCTATGCCATTCACAAATATGTCAGCCATTATAATATGTCAGTCACTAGACATAAAAGTGACACACACTTTGCCTTCTGGAAGCATTGTGTGGTAGGGGCATCCAGACATGAGTTAAACAAACGTGCAATAAATACTTAACTAAACCTATGAGAATTACTTAAAACAATAAAAGCAACAGCAACACCAAATTCAATCTGGGAAGGTTTTCCTGAGATAATGCTTGCTTTAAAAGTCTAACAAGGTGGGGGGTGCCCGGGTGGCTCAGCCCTTAAGCGTCTGCCTTTGGCTCAGGGCGTGATTCTGGCGTTCTGGGATCGAGCCCCACATCGGGCTCCTCTGCTAGGAGCCTGCTTCTTCCTCTCCCATTTCCCCTGCTTGTGTTCCCTCTCTCATTGGCTGTCTCTCTCTCTGTCAAATAAATAAAAGAATCTTAAAAAAAAAAAAAAAAAATCTAACAAGGTGAAAACAAGAGACAATATTTTTGTTTTTTTTTTTTGTTATTGTAATGTCTTTTTGTTGAATGTTTGATAATTATTTGATAAGCAGTTATTTTCAAATACTGTTCTATATTAAAAAAGAAATTGAGTTTTTAAATCTTTTTCCATAGAGAAAACTTACTATGAAAGATAACTTTTAAGGGCAGTCATTCCTAAGAATTACATCGAGTTTAGTAACTTCAAAGTAATGTTTTGATGATACAGGTTTATGGATTTCAAAACTCCTCCTGTGACAATATAAGGGTTTCCAATAAGAATGTACGTACAGGGGCGCCCTGGGTGGCTCAGTCGATTGAGCGTTGGACTCTTGATTTCAGCTTAGCTTGGGATCTCAGAGTCCTGGGAGTAAGTGCTCAGCGGGGAGTCTCCTTGAGATTCTCTCTTTCCCTCTCTGCCCCTCCCCCCACTGGCACACTCTCTCTCTAAAATAAATAAATAAATCTTTAAAAAAGAAGAGTGTAAGTATAGACACACAAAAACATACAACTCTCCCTTGTCAGTTGGGAAATTTCTCTCTAAATGTACGTATTGAAGAAGAACACAGAATGAGGCCCAAATGATAATATAGAGGCTGGTCGTGGGTACTTAATCTGAAATACATTTAAATGCAAAAATGCAACTATTATTCCAATCTGTACTGAAATGACCCAGTGCTGTCTTCTTAATGAGATATATTAAGCATAATGCTCCTAGACAACAAAATATGTGACATCAATTCTTAATCTGTATTATATTATAGGTTGAAAGACCTTTTCAGTTCATTAGGAAAAGACAAAACTTATTCTCAACAGATTTAATAAATCTCAGATAATACACTAAGCCTACTTTTGCTAAGTTTGAAAATAGCAGGCAGTTGAGTTCCCGGGGATCCCTCTGTTGCCCCTGCACCTCCCCTACCTTCTCAACCCTCTTAATTTGTCCCATTTCTCATTTTCATCACTACTTCTTTTCCCTTCTTCCTTCTTTTTCTGTTTTGTTCATCTTACATGTCCTTCTCCTTATTAGAAGTGACGTGATTTATCTCCTAAAGATAAATTGCCTAAGGAGTTGAAACTAACAAACACAATAATTCCTTGGTGCTAAAGAAATCTACTTCTATTATTTTATGTTTTCAAATGCATTTTTGATATGTTATAGAATTTCCATTCGTTTTTCTTTCCTACTTTATTTTGGCCATCAAATGTGTTACTACATTTCAGAATTCTAAAGCCTTTTTTTCTTTTTTCCTATTAAAGCATTAGTTCCAGACATATATTTAATGAAATATAGAGTTATAAATCCTCATAAAATCTTGGATTATAGGCCTGCTCAATTCTTTAAAAATTCAAACGCCTAATAAATTTTGAAAGCGAACATAGAAATAAAAAGAAAGGTTTGCTAATACAGCTCGAGGAGTAGAAATTATTCAACAACAGATAACTTTCACCTGCTTTGGAGGTTCAAATGTTGGTTGATACTTTGGCATTAACCCAAAGTGAAAGAGGAATTTCTAGTTCAACAAAATTATATATTCAATGAAATGGGTTATTAAATTGAATAAATATGTATGAGTGACTAATGTTTCAAATGAGAATTAGGAGAACTTATCTAGAAATCAGTTACCTTCTCTAAAATAATTACCTTTTCTAAAACAATGTAAATTTTTTGAATATATTTTATTGGGTTTAGAACATCAGAGTCAATACAAGGAATGAAGGAAGGGTATAGAAGGAAGGGTATAGAGTAGTGGAATTGAATGGAGGATCAAGTCAATAGGGACAGGTGAGATCAGAGAGATCAATTTAAATAAATATAAGTTGGGTAGAAAATACATTTAGAGTCACATTCTTTTGGGGTGGGGTAGGGCAGCTGCATCAAGGAGCTGGTCTAGTTTGGCCGGGTTCTCTCCACTGACAGTTGCTAACTTACCCACCTCCCTCTCCTTGTCTGAGGAGCTGAGCAGAATTTGTTCACATTCTCTCTATCAGCACCAAAGATAGATCCTGGGTGATGAGGGTATGCTGACGGCCTGCTGGCCCCACCCACAGTTCCTGTACCAGAGCACTGCTGACACTGAGAATCCAGTAATTCTTTGTTGCAGGAGGCTGTCCTTTGCATTGTGGAATGTGTGGCGGATCACTGGCCTGTACCTCCAGATGCCAGTTCCATCCACTGCCCCAAGTCACTATATTAAAAACTGTCTCCAGACTTTGCTTAGTTGTAAACTAAGTTGTAAACCCATCCTTCCTTCATTTATTATTGATTATTATTGTAAACCACCGGCTTAGAGTGTGATCACTGGGCAAGGGCAGCCCCTAAGCTGTCAGTGAGTGGACAATGCAGTGCTTTCTCCCATGTTCCTGGAGGAGAATATGGTGAACTTTCAAATGAGAGACCCTCAAGTTTAACCTTCAAGGCAAATTTGCCTTTCAATCCATACCTGCTATCCATCTCTAATACAGTATGTTTAATAATTTGAACAATGTCTTTTACTTACTTCGTTCTGTATTCACGGGCTGACCATCAGCATTCTAAATCTAAGGAATACCCCTTTACTCATCTCTGTTTTCCCATCACTTCCGAAATTCCTGGCAAATACAAGACCCTTCATTACCATTTGCTGAAATGTTTTTCAGACTGAAATACTAAATCACAAAACAACTCCACTCATTTCTGAAATCAATTAGCAATGACACAGGCGTTCTCCTAGAAAGGATAGGCTAATCGATGAATTCTATCATAGGCGAAAGTCTGTCCCTCAAAGAATATTGTAAGAGAATGTTCCCCAGACAAACTCATGTACTGTTGTATATGTATAAATGTACTGTTTCCCTGCCTTTTCATGTACTTAAAGTCAGTGACATACAGCTTAGAGCAAATTTTATCTTGTCTTCTTACCTCACAGATTCCCAGTAGTAGAGTTTATTTCTATAGCTTAGTGCTTGGACCATAGTGGAGTCATCACGTAATTTTTCCCTCTGCAATGTTAGCTACATAACAAATCCTCAGCAAAACCTTACTGGTTTGATTGAAAAATCCTTTAGTATACTGTTAATGTAACTATAGGCTGCATTACACAAAAATCATCCCATCATATTTTAGGCGGATTTGAATTAGTCTCTAATAGCTCATGTAGTAATGAAAACTCCCCAGAAACCAAGAACAGATAGAATTATGCCAAAGTTCTACCTATATTCATTCATTCTTTCACTAATTAACAAAGATTATCTAAACTTTTACTTAATTCATAGTCTAGTCATTAAGACAGCCATGGGAAAAGATGGATGCCTTAAAAATATATAGATGCTATGATGAAAATAAATGGAGAGAGAGCCAGGATTGCATAATGAATAAGAATATGGACTCCAGACACACTGCCTGGTTCAAATTGCAGCTCTGTCACTAATTATGTGACTTTAGGAAAAGTTACTGACTTCCAGCATGCCTCAATTTCTTCATCTGTAAAATGTGGATAATAACAGTGCCTAACTTACAGAGTTGTTGCTGAATACAGAATTTTAAATGTTTTTTTCTTTCAACATTTTAAATATTTTCACTCCACATCATCATACTGAGGTCTTGAACTTCAATCAAGTACACGTTACACCAGGGCTCATTCGAGTCTTTTCTCTTCGATTATTTGTTACCTCATAATCCAAGACCGAGAAGCATATCTCCTACCACCCAGCTTACACTGACTTAATTGTTTAACCCTAGCAGACATGGGTAGTGGTTTCAGAATTGTTAGCCTGACCCAGTGGGCGCACTTCCAGAGTTCAGGCTTCTGGGTACTTTCTTTTGCCTTTAGTCCATTCACTTCCAGCATTTCATCTCTTTCCCCCACTCCCTTCACCGAGGTTGATTCGTATGTTTGAATGCAATCAGTTTCTTCTCTCACATTCCGTTCTGGAATTCTCCAAGCGTCACATAAAGTATATTTCTGTGTCTATATTTAATTGTCATATATTAGTGTCCACCCTTTGTACTGTAAAGTTCTATGGGATTTGTCAAATTCACAGTGTCATGTATCAACCATTGCAGTACCTGACAGAGAAGTTTCACTGCCTTAACCATCCCCACCTGTTCAATTCCCCCAAATGTAAACCCATGACAACCACTGGTATGTTTAATGTTGCTGTAGTTTTCTCTTTCCAGAATGTCAAATAAAGGAGATCATATAGTATGGAGCCTTTTTGACTGGTTTATATCACTCGGCAATTTTTCTTTAAGTTTCACCATGACTTTGCATGGATTGGCAGCTCATTCCTTTGTATCAGTGAATACTGCTGCAGTTTCTACATGTGCTGCAGTGTGTTTAGCCAGTCACCTGTTGAGAACATTGTGGTTGCTTCTAGTTTTTGTTGATATGAATCAAGTTGTAGTAAATGTGAATGTCTGATTTTTGAGTGGGCATAACTATTCAAAGCAATTGCGTAAATACCTAAGAGTGCATTGCTGGATCATATAAGGCTATATTTAACTTTATAAGAAAACTGCCAAACTCTCCAAAATGGCTATATGATTTTGCATTCCCCTCAAAAATGAATGAGAATTCTTGGAATTCCTTCCTTCCTTCTTTCTTCCCTTCCTTCCTTCCTTCCTTCCTTCCTTCCTTCCTTCCTTCCTTCCTCTTGCTTTCTTCCTCCCTCCCATCCTTCCTTCATTTATTGTTGATTCAATTTCTTTAATAGATGTAGAGCTATTAGATTATTTCTCCATGTGTGAGCTTTGTAGTTTATGTCTTTCAAGGAATGAGTGTATTTAATCTAAGTAATCAAATATGTAAGAATTAAATTGCTCATAGTATCCTTTATTATCCTTTTAATATCCATTGGACAAGTCAAGATAACCTCTCTTTCATAACTGATATTGGTAATTTGTGTTTTCTTTTTTTTTTTTTTTCTTGGTGAGACTGGCTAGAGTCTTGTCAATTTTATTAATCTTTTCAAATAACCTTGGGCTTTGTTGATTTTCTTGCACGATTTTTATGTTTTCAATTTCACTGATATCTTTCTAAATTATATTTATCCTAAAATTTATTCCTCTGTGGCTTTTTTTTTTAGCTTAAATTTCATGAGTCTGTTGGCTATCTGTATATCTTCTTTGGAAAAATGTCTATTCATGTCTTCTGCCCATTTTTTTAATTGGATTATTCATTTTTTGGGTGTTGAGTTTTGTAAGTCCTTTATATATTTTGGGTTTTAGTTGAAAACATTTTACCTTTTTAAAAAAATTCACTGGCTTATGTATCATTTACGTGTGTGATGTTTAATTTGCAAATATTTAGGGATTTTCTGCTGTTTTTCTGTTACTGAATTCTGCTTTAATTCCATTTGATCTGAAATCATACCTTGTATAATTTCTATTCTTCATATTATTTATTTATTTATTTATTTTTTAAAGATTTGATTTATTTATTCGACAGAGATAGAGACAGCCAGCGAGAGAGGGAACACAAGCAGGGGGAGTGGGAGAGGAAGAAGCAGGCTCATAGCGGAGGAGCCTGACGTGGGGCTCGATCCCAGAACGCCGGGATCACTCCCTGAGCCGAAGGCAGACGCTTAACCGCTGTGCCACCCAGGCACCCCTATTCTTCATATTTTTTAAAGCTGTGTTTTATGGCCCAGAATAGGGTCTCTGTCAAATGTCCATGTGAGCTTGAAATGAATGTGTATTCTGCTGTGGTTCAGTGCCATATTCCACAAATGTCAGTTCAATGAAGTTGATTGATAGTGCTAGTCAATTCAGCTATGTCTTTACTGATTTTCTGCCTGCTGGATTACTAACAGAGGGTTGCTGAAGTCTCTGACAATAATAGTGGAGTTATCTGTTTATCTTTGATGTTCTCTTAGTCCTTGCCTGTTATATTTTGACCTTCTGTTTGTTATCTACATCCATGTATAAGGATGTTGTATTTTCTTTGAGAACTGACACCTTTATCATTATGAAATGCCCCTCTTTATCCCTGACTGTTAACATTTTTTGGAAAAATGCTTTGTCTGAAGATAATATATTTATTCCAGCTTTCTTTTGTTAAGTGTTAGAATGGTATATCTTTCTTTATTCTTTTTTTTTTTTAAAGATTTTATTTTATCTATTTGACAGAGAGAGAGACAGCCATTGAGAGAGGGAACACAAGCAGGGGGAGTGGGAGAGGAAGTAGCAGGCTCCCAGCAGAGGAGTCTGATGCGGGGCTCGAACCCAGAACGCCAGGATCACGCCCTGAGTCAAAGGCAGACACTTAATGACTGAGCCACCCAGGCGCCCCTCTTTCTTTATTCTTTACAATTTTTTTTTTTTTTGAAGGCCTAATGAAAACACATTTAGAAAGTCAACCAGCGGGATTTTTATTTTAATGAAAAATAATAAAAAGCCCCCTGCAAGGAGAGCAAATTTGACCAAGTTATTTAAATATATACATGGGCTTTAATGTTTCAAAAGAGATTTTAGAAAAATGGGGGGGCACCTGGGTGAATCAGTCAGTGTAGTGGCTGACTCTTGATTTTTGTTCAGGTCATGATCTCAGGGTCCTGGGATCAAGCCCCGCATTGGCCTCCACCCTTAGCAGGGAATCTGCTTGAGATTCTTCTCCCTTTCCTTTTGCCTCTCCCCCCACCCACACCCTGTCTCTCTCCCTCTCTCTCTCTTAAATAAATAAATAAGTCTTTTTTAAAAATGGGATTTATGCTAATTTGTGAGTTTGGGCCTGGGTCTCAGGGTGGCTACCAGATAGTCTTAGAAAGCAAGACTCCTTTGCCATGTAAGAGTTTGGAATAGATTCTGTGGTATTTGAGTTGGATGGGGACTTAGAGATAATGTAATTTTTTCCCAGAGATATTCATTTTATTCAAGTATAATTAACATACAATGTTATATTAGTTTCAGTTATATGACATGTTGATTCAACAATTCATATATTACTCAGTGCTCACCATAGTAAATATAGTCACCATACAACATTATTATTATATTATTGACTATATTCCCTATGCTGTGCTTTTCATCTTTGTGACATATTCATTTTATAACTAGAAGTTTATACCTCTTAATCCCTTCTATATATTTCACCTATACCCCAAACCACCTCCCTTCTGGCAGCCGACCAGTTTGTTCTATTTCAGGGTCTTTTTTCTTGTTCTGGGTTTTGTTTTTTTTTTTTTTTTTTTTTGGTTCCTTACTTTTAACCTAAATGCGTCTTTATATGTTAAGTGGGCTTTGTTTAGACCACATATACTTTATTCTTGATCTTTCATACTTTCTGACAATCTCCCTTTTTTTGAGGTATTCAAGACATTCACATTTAAAATGATTATTGATATAGTTGGACTGGTATCAAGTTACTAATTATAGTTGGTATTTAATATTTATTGATTTTTTTGTTTTTAGTTTCTTGCCTCCCAGTTTTTTTGGTTTTTTTTTTTGCCTTTTCTGGTTTTAGTTAAGCATTTTATATAATTTGATTTTATCTCCTGTATTAGAATATCCATTGTATTAAAAAAAAGTGCTTGCCATAGAATTTGTAATATGCATTTTTATCTTATGTAAGTTTACTTTCAAATACTACACCATTTCATATGTCGTGTAGGGAATTATAACTGTTTCCAACTTCTACCTACAACCCCTTGTGATATTGCTACCATTATTTTCATTTATCCGAATGCTATAAATGCCCAATATATTTTTAACATAACCTCTTAAAATAATCAAATTTTTTAAAAATTAAGGATTTGATGTTACATTTATTTATTCTTAGATACTCTTCTGTTCTTTATGCAGCTCTAACCGTATGACCTATGTATTTTTCCATCTGTCTGAAAAACTTGCAGTATTTCCTGCCGGGTAGATTTAGAGGCAG
The DNA here is from genome assembly GCF_017311325.1 of Ursus maritimus. Lineage (NCBI taxonomy): Eukaryota > Metazoa > Chordata > Mammalia > Carnivora > Ursidae > Ursus > Ursus maritimus. The sequence goes on along the minus strand of NW_024426774.1, from coordinate 10,050,608 downwards.
TAAATTGCCACAGTTTTTGATAATTGAGAAAATATTTACTTTTCCTTCACTTTTGAAGAGTAATAATTTACGGTGTATAGAATTCTAGATTTATATTCTTTCAACATTTTAAGTATTTACTTACACTCCCTATTGCTTGCATGGTTTCTAAGAACTTTTCTGTAATTGCTTCTTGTTCCCCTATAGATAAGTGTTCCCCAACCTTAACCCACTGGGTTTCAAGACTTTCCCATTGGTATTCTGCAATTTGAATATACGATGTTCAGGAATTTTGTTTGTTTGTTTTGGTAATTATTCTGGTGTTTCTGAGCATCCTAGGACTGTGGCTTGTTCTATATCATCCATTTTGGAAAATTCACCTGTTCTTTCGTCAAATATTTCTTCCGCTTCATTCTCTTTCTTTTTTTCCTTCTGACATTCCAGTTATACCTATGTTGTGTCTTTGGAAATTGCCCCACAGTTCTCAGATGTTCTTTTTTGTATTTTTTTTTTTAGCTTATCTCTTTTAATTTTATTTTGTGATGTTTATATTGCTTCATTATCAAGCCCATGGATTCTTTTTTCAGCTCTGCTGTATGAGCCCATTAAAGGCATTACCCATTTTTGTTGCAATGTTTTTGATTTCTAGCATTTCCTTTTGACTCTTGTAGAACATCCATCTTTCTGTTTCTGTTGCCATTGACTCTTGCATATTGTCTGCTCTTTTTATTGGAGCCCTTAATGTATTAATCATAGTTATTTTAAATTCCCTCTCAGATAATTTCTATACATAATAGTCCAATTCTGATTATTGCCTTTTCTCTTCATAATCCATATCCTTTCAACTTTTGACATGACTTCTTATTCCCCCTCTTCCCCTGTAAAAATCAGATATTTTATATGAAGTGATAAGAACTGAATTAAGTAGGACTTCAGTGTGGGGATTTATGTTAATTTGGCTATGAATTGGACTCTGTTGAATGTTTGTTACAGCTATAGGTTGTCATAACTAATGGTTGTTGTAGCCAGAGGCTTCAAATCCCTCTATGATCTCTGTTTTTATCTCCTTTCTTGATTTTGGGCTTCCCTAAGTACTCCTCTTTGGAAAGAATCAGTAGCTTGCACATCCTTCAGATGCAGTCCATTGTTATATTGGGTCCCTGTTGGTGTGTTGGTAAGGAGTGAGGAATTGAGGTGTTCTATAATTGTTTGATTAAATCTCAGTGTTTTAGTGGGACTGTATTTCAGGAATGTGACCTTCACAGTGTTTCTCCAGTGGTATTGTATTTTTCTCCCTGTATCTTTATTCCTTCCTCCAACCCCTGTTGTTTCCACCTGGGATGAGCTAGTAATAGCAGAGCAGGCTGGAGTGAGAGAAAAATCACTTCCCCAAAACTGGGATAAGAAGGCTCTGGGGAAGCCTGTTGTCCTGGAGAGAAGGCATATGTTATGGAGAAGGGTGCTGGTATAGTTTACAATAATTATGCTGCCTCTCCTCCTGCCAGACCCACAGGTGAATCTTCCTCAAATCTTCACAGTGAGAATCTGGTGGGTTTCCTGGCAGTATGACCTTCAAAAGTCTGAGGACCTGTCTAAGGCTGCTGTTCCCAGGAATTTCTTACCTTTTTTAAAAATTTTTTATTTATCTGAGAAAGAGAGAGAAAGAGCTCGATAGAGAGAGCATGAGTAGGGGTGGCAAAGGGAGAGGGAGAAGCAGGGAGAGGGAGAAGTAGACTCCCTGCTGAACAGGGAGCCTGATGCTGGGATCATGATCTGAGCCAAAGGCAGACACGTAACCGACTGAGCCACCCAGCCACTCCAGGAATTTCTTATTTTCAAGGTGTCCACACACAACCTCCACCAGTTCATCAAAATTAGCATTTAAGTGTTTCTACCAGATTATTGTTCCAATGGATTCTCCTTTAAGTATGCAGAGCTAGGCTGTGACTCTTGGGATATGCTTGTCTTTCCAAATTTTGGTTGTGATTTAATCTGTTTCCTCAGTTTTATGACTTAGAAAAGGTATAGATTTTCTGTATGTCTAGCTTTTTCTTGTTGTGGGTATAGTAATGCTGACTTCCAAACTCTTTACACTTCTGTGATGAAGTTAGGGACAGTTTTGAAAGCCAATTTTCTTAAGTTTCCTTCTTTAAAAAAGAAATTATTTGGGAGAGAGAGCACACGTGTGCACACGAGCGGGGGAGGGGCAGAGATTCTCAAGAAGACACCCTGCTGAACTTGAAGCCTGGCTTGGGGCTCTGTGTGGGGTCCACCTCATGACCCATGAAATCATGACCAGAGCCAAAACCAAGAGTTGGATGCTTAATTGACTGAGCCATCCAGGCGCCCATCTAACTTTCCTTTTCTATAGTAAAAGGAAAAAATGATTGTTTTACTTACTTCTGTCATATTTCAAGAAAGGATACAAAAGCATGTCATAAAAGTAATGAAAAATTTACACCTGTCTGGAATTAAACATAAATGATTGTTACCTGCACTATTGCTTTTACACATATATTTGAAGACTATGTTACCGTTTTCCTCACTGAAAATGTGGTAAATACAATATCTTGTTTTTGTCAATTCAGTGTTGAATAGTAATTTTTTGTTTGTTTGTTTCACATTTACCAAGAATATATACGTGTGTGTGTCTTTACTAGTGAGCCCTTTGGAAGCAAAATATATTATTTCTTTCAATTTTTGATCCATGCGTCCACAGTGAGTTGGACACCTGATAGGGATTGCCAAAATATGTAGAAGAAATGAATAATGATTTAGTGTAAAGGACTGAAGATTTAGTTCTTTTCGGTATCCACACATACCAGGTCAATTTTGTGAAAATGTGCATGAGTATATTAAAATCCCATCGATACTGATTTACCTTTCCACACATAGATACTCTCTTCTGGCTGTTTTTTGTTTTGTTTTGTTTTGTTTTGAGGTCATTTTCTTACCTTTATATCCTAGTTAACTGTATCTGATTTATATTCCAATTCTTATGTTCTAATGAGTGATTAAGATATTCTATCTGGATATAACCTTTTAATTTGTCTCAATTATACAATATATTTGGAACTAACTCCTATGCCTAGCCCTTAAGAAAATATTTCTTAAATGTGCCTATTTGCAGATAGGTTACTCACCTCTGCCTGAAATGGCATGCTCTTCTTTTTCAAATTCTAACACCCCCATGGGTACATTTGAAAAAGGAGAAAAGAATAGATTCATTAAAAAGAACTTGTGAAGGTGATAGTAAAATTTTAGAAGTTTGAAAGCCTGAGGAGAATAGATAGACCAGTTATCTGTCTCTGCAATGAGGACTGGTGTCTCATAGAGTTTATATATTTGTCTATGAACATTCAAACACATTTTGGAGAAAAGCTTATAAACATAATTGTCAATATTAGCCAAAGGAATGATTGCATAGTAAAGAGTACCCATGAGACAGATATTCACATTTCCAAGCTTTGTAATACCAAGAAAGCATTCGGGATTAATTCACATTATATGTAATTTAAATCTTAGTTTGAACTAATTGCTTTTTAATATGAATAATTGATCTTTGTATATGGACAGGGCATAAATTGCTATTTAAAAATAGTCATAAATATATTCCAATGATGTTCCTATGCATTTGAGCTTAGTTTGTAATGTGCAGAAATCATGAGCGACTGCTTTAAGAGTACAGTTTCCTTTGTTCAAGTAAAATGGAATGAAAACAAAATTAGTAAGAATCAGAAATCTTTCTTGTTCTTAATGAATAATAATCACAAATTAAAATTACCACAGTAGAGTGCCATGAACAGCAATGAACAATAAAATTATTTTTTCCACTTCCATTGTTTTGTGCAACAGGCTTCAATATATTTGTATATATTTGAATAAACAAATAGTCATACAATTTTAAAAATATAAGATGTAAAAGTCATGAATATTTCCAGAAGTAAAGTGAGACATTTACCTCTACCATATGCATTCCAATTTCATTTTAATTAGCTTAAAAGGTTGCAATTAAGACCATTCATCTTATTAATTCTGTAAAGAAATGAAGTGCTTCTTTTTGATATCTCTCGCAAGGAAGATTTGGAAATGTCAGAGACTGAGTTATAGGAAAAAGAAAATTTCATGGCCTAGTAATTCAGGCAATGCATGCCAAGCAATAAGAAGGAGAGAAAGATAATTGAACTAGGTAGGACAGAAGAAAGATTGTGGGATAAACATTATGTATGGAGGCATACTCCCCAGGTAATGAGGTGATAGATCTAATCTTTTGTAAAATGTAATATACAAACAGCCCTGTTTTCTAGGAACAGACAATACATGCGGCTATAAAAGAACAAGTAATCAAGCATTTATTATTCTCTAGCTCAAACAATAAGCAGAAAATTATAATAGTGAAAGAAACTCTTTCAGATTGAGGAAATTGCTCAGTATAAGCTTTCTCTAACTCCAAGCCAGCTCTCAATAACATGCACTGTTGGAAGAGGAGGTATGATGCAGGCTATTTGAAATGACATCCGTAAAAAAATCATATATGATTTAGTAATGGACAATGCATATTCTGATGTGAGTCCCATAAACAATGAAGAGCCAATGTTTGCTGACAGTTTTGTCATGGGGACCCACAAATTGGGTGCACTGTGCAGTGATACTTGAAAATCTTCTGTTAAGAGGTGTACTGTCTTGGTACTGGATTTGGAATTATGAGGCAAGGCAAGAGACTCTTTGTACCTTTGATCATTAATGTTCCAATCAGTGAAATTGTCGCAGTATTCACAATACCTACCTTACTTGGCCATCATCAGGATTTGGTAAAATAGGGTATGTGAGAACATTGGGACCTGTTTAAATTATTTTATTAACATTACACCAGGAAGACAGAGAATTTGTCTTTTTTAACATTTTCTTTTCTGTATGTGGCCCAGGAATTGGCAGACAGTAGGCACTACATGGGTATCTCTTGAACAAATGAATGAATGAATGAATGAATTCTCATTAGTATTGTTAAAAACTATAGAATAAAAACGTTTCTTATAACTCCTCAACTAAGGGATGTTTTTTGCTGCTATAAAAGTAGAGGTAATAATTTTTGAGGTTGCATGTAGAAATATAATTGGCAGATTCTAAAGCTGTAAACCCTTCAGAGACTTGTAGTCCAACTTGGCTTGATCAGCAATGTCTTAACATTAAGTAATGAATAATGTGCTGAAAATATTTCTATATCAGCAGATCATTTTTAGAAGTGGGACCTAATATTCTCTGAGTATTTAATATTTGTATCAAATCGTATTTTTCATTTAGAGCTCAAAAACTGGTTGTACGTATAGTATTATTATGCTCAAATAACCAGTAAAGAAACTAAGACCATAAAAGTTTTAAAACTTGTCCAAATGTAGAGCTAATTAGGAGTCCAGCTGAGATTTATATTCTGTTATATGTGACTCCATGTCTTGCCTTTTTCCTTAGTAACACTTAGCCTTTACATAATGTGAATATGCGATTTTTGGTTAGCCAAAGAACAAAATATAAAACGTAATATTTGTATATTACATAAACTTCTCAACTGGACATTCAGCCTTGTTAGGTAGAATTCCTTTGGATGTCCTTTTTCCTGTTCATCCTTTTTAAATCCCAGAAGATTCTATCTTTCTATGGATATCTTTCCTTTGCGAGGTAAAATTATGGGTGAGAACAAGAAAGGGGAACTGTTAAAAAAAAAAAAAAACCAAAAAAACGAAAACAACAACAACAGCAAACAACATTCAACTTTGGTAGTCTGTGATGCTTAGAGTTTTTATTTTTATTGGGAACTATTCAGTATTCAAAATATATTTATAAATTGACTTTAAAGCCGTTAGAAGGGAAAGGGTAATTCTTAGACTTTATAAATCATAGGTAGTCCCTGGGACTATGAAGTGTAAAAGACTTATTCATCTTGCCTTTTCCCACCAGACCATGTAGCAGTCCCTTATATGAATATTTGTTCAATACATTTTTTGTTAAATGATTAAATGAGAAAATGGGGAATATAAGATTTCAGTGACAAAGCAAAGGCCAGATACAGAATGAAATCCCCTTCTCACCAACTTTATTCAATTTAATATATTGTGGAGTTTTTCTAGAAGCATAGAATGTGAGTCAAATGGAATATACAAATTGATATAAAATAGAATAAAAAGCCTTACATTATCAGTATAGTATATGATCCAGACGGCATTTGTAGATATATTTGCTTTTCAACCTCGTTTTTTTCGCTTCATTTTGGAAATAAATTGGACTGTACCAATAATTGTTAAAGCTGAGGCCTTACCGTAACGAATGAAGGAGACTCTATGTAAGGACCATAACTGAATTAATGGGGAAACAATGTGGCAGTAAATAGCCCGTGGAGGAAAGCAAACTAAATCACTGGGTTAGAGCCGTCTAAGAAGAACCAAATGATTCAGTGGAAAGCAAATGACCGTGATGCAGATGACAACCACATAGATGAAAAGAGGATCGTATCACGTAGAGAAGGAAGCTACAACTTCTCTTTCCTTTCAGTCCTAAAGTGGATTTGTTGAATTTCCCAGCAGCCAAGGAGCAAAGCCTAGAATGGCTGCCATACTGGGAATGTGGTGTGTGTGGGGGCGGGGTGGGGTGAGGATGGAAGGAGGGGATAGGAGATGCTGTGATGAAAGCCTGGCCCACCTTTTCTGTCATCAGATTCCTGTGCTTTCACAGGCTGGAGCTGTAACCTGAGTCCTTATATCACTGGACATTCTCTAAGAGCTAAATGCTTTATACACGTGATCACATTAAAACTCGTAAGAACATTCCTGTTACATACAACCCCCCCCCCCAAACTGTACTAAGAAAGCATGCATTACTTTGCCTAGGTTTCAGAGCCTGCACTAGATAGAGATCCTATGCTTAACCATTACGTGATCCTGACTCTCATCTACAGAGATACTGTGCTAGATATGCCTTCCTCTGTTTGTTACTCTTTGGTTGTAATTGTCTCATTCAGATTGTGGGATGAAAGGTATAGGCACAGAGACTACTTCATGTTTTGGGTATCTCCTAGAGTGCTGTGGCATGGAAATCAAAGGAGGCAGCATTTTCAGATGCTGACCACCTGAAAGATTGAGTCAACCCAGGTGTTGCATATGCATTAGAAAAAGAAATACATTAATATAAACACCTTAACCCATTAGGAAAGATATATATAATCTTTAAGTGGTTATGGGCCAGGAACAGTGCAAAATGCTTTACATAAAATATTTCATTTAGTCACGGTAACATGCAAAATCATCTTTACCCCTATTAAGATTGTATTTTCATAATTACCAGAGATATTTTCTTATCCTTAAGTGTTTCTTTAAGTACTAGAAGTTCAAAGAAGATCATGATTACGCTAGTGTTCTGGGGAAAATGAAAGTGGATTATTACCTTTTTCTGGATAATGCTCCCCAACTGTTTTGTATCACTGCCGAACTGTCAACAGATAATTCTTCCTTTCTGTTCAGGAGGCCAGACTGATATGGACAGAGTGCAGAGTAATGAGATTAACCTTCCAAAGTCACTTGTCAGCTCCCTAATTCTTTAAACCTCTTCAGAAACCAGACGCAATTTTGTGGTATCAATAAAGAAATAAATCATGGCTGAAGATTATTTTCTTGTGTATCTGTTAAAAAGTGGAACAAAGAGCTACTTACCATTGCTTATCTCAAGTAATAGTAGTTAAGAAGCATTCATTTATCAAAAAGCTAACCTGTGACCTAGAAATTCCATTTAAAGTTTCGTCTTACTTTCCTTAAAATCATCTGCATAATAATTAGATGGAATATTTTTTTCAGATGTACACAGTGATCCTCTAGGTTTTTTTTAGAGACTCTTTATGTGGTTTTCCAAAAGCATTCATGGTTTTTGCCATTCCCCTGTACTTAGCGGCATTTGTGGACTTTGAGTGGTCACAATTACCAGAGGCAGTTCCTCATGGCCAGAGCTTAAGCATGGGGGTCCAGACAAATGCTGTTGCAAGGGTTACAAATGAAGTCTACCTCTTTCCAAAAACTGTAAAGTGCATAAGTGAATGTGCATTGGTGGAATGGTTTTGTTATTTTCTGTTGGTACCAAAAATTATGGTCACATATACCATATTTCAGAAGAAGTGGCAAAGACGTATCAATTAAATAACTAGACCAATGGGATAAGATGTTTTAGCCAATGCTGTTATTCTGCGGGGATAGGGAGTAGAAGCTAATTAAAACTCTTTGGGATAGCTGAACTAGTGTTCTAGAGAACTAAGTGTTCTCTAAACTTGCTTCTCACATGAATTTTGAGGACAGAGAGTCAGAAATTGGTCATCCAGTCATTGCCAGTGTTGAGTCATAGACAACGCGATGATCAAGAATATGTTGTCAGGTGTGTCAGTTGTACGTCAATTAAAAAAATGGGTAGGTTATGACTTGTTAAATAAGAGAGGGGAGTTTTAGGGGGAAGGAAAGGCACAGAAAAGTAATACGTTGTTAGTATTGGATCCTACGAGGCTGGAAGTAGGGCACGCGTTGTGAAGATCCATCCCTGTAAGAACCAAGAAATCAAGCGCTACTAAAATCCTTAAATGTCAAAGCCGTGAATAAGGACAGGTTTACCTATCTAAGATGAAAATCAGGTAGAGGTAGAACTGAGACGATGCTGTTAGCACAAGGGAGGCATTCTTGGGTGTGTACAAAGACCCCCACCCAGGAAAAATTGCAGTTCTTTGCATACCATTTGGCATGTGATTCCTAATGGGGTTGAACTAACATATCAAATCAGATGTAGAGCACATATCCACTGGTTTCAATGGTGTTTAATTATTTACTACTCAACAATGTATAATAATTAATTTAAAAGAAGATGTTATTAATTAAATCACCTACATGTGGTGCTCATAATTTGATCATTGTAAAATACCTCTTCCATATTTGCCTTAGGGCACTAGAATATGTGAATCCCAGCTCCTACAACTGTTACAGAGTATTAAATAGCCAGTGTATTATCGTTCTAGAGAACATGAAAACAAATTCGTAAGTTCTTACATATGTGTTATTACACAACATCTTAATATATGGTTCGTTTCTGTAAATAATAGTGTAAAATATATTCAGACTGTTTTGGCTTGCTGTTCTCTGAAGATTTCTTCGTTGTATGTATCGCTGGGCTGAGATGATAGCAGATACTGATTTACATTTTTATTCTTCTCTCACAAGTTGTGTAAATTTAGGCAGTTTAATTAGATTCTTTGAGCCTGGTTTTCCCATTTAAAATGGAAATGATAATGCTTACTTTCCAGGGCTAATTTGAGAATGAATGAGAAAATGTATGCACAAGTTATGGCGCAATGCCTGGCACTTAATAGACGCTTGGTTAATGTTAGTAATTTCTTTCTCCCTTCTTATTCAAGAGGTTGAACAGATGGGTATATTATAATTTATGAATAAAAATACCAATTATTTTCAACATGGCAAAAATTCTTATATACCCTATAATATAGTAAGTGGCATGCCATCATGTAAAAATCATAGTTTTTGTAATAACGGCGAAGACTAAAAGCTACAAACTGAAAGGGGAGAATTTTAAATGAAATCAATCATTTGATGTAACCACTAAGTCAACGAATGTACAGACGCAATAGAAGGCCCCGCAAAAGGGAGTTCAGTTCTGACTACGGCTCTACAAGAAGAATAACAAGTAAATTTAAACTTAAAAGGTGGTAAGAGATCTTGAACTCTGATCATGAGAATAGTAGAAGTAATTGGAACTATCTTGAGCCTGTGGTGCACAGAGGAATCTGCGATGTCGCCATGTTGTGTGGGCTATCACGTAGAAGCAGAACAAAGAGGACCTTTTGCTGCCGAAGGGCTGCGTTAGTATGGCTCAGAAGAAGAATAGAATAGAATAGAACATTAAAACCAAAGGAAAAATAGCAAAACCAAAACATCAAAAGCAACAAAACAACTGTTCACTGGTGGGTAAACCAAAGAAAGGCAAGAAACAACCCACCACTGGTGATACCGCAGCAGAGGCAGAACAGAGACCGTAGGTTAAGGAAATTGACCAGGAAATGTTTAGATTAAATACTCAAGCCCAGATCTCTCTAATCCTTTTCAACTTTAAGATCTCACAATATGAATGACAGCTGGATTGTCCAAAAGATGGGGTGTGGTAAAAATAAAACAGAAGTCTGTCTTCAGAAATAATTATTTTGTTCAATCAAAAGCCTTGGCTTTTAGGAAATTCTTAGGGAGGAGTTGCTTAAATTAATGTTGAAAGTATTCTCTGATCCATAATGATTCAAAAAACTAAAGGAAATTCGGAATACTTTCTGAGAAAACAGGGACTTCATCAGTTACATTTATATCCATATGGTGAGTATGAGTGGCACCAAAAGATCATAGAAAAAAATTACTATAAATATCTGATTGGATACTTCTTTTTTTTTTTTTTTAAGATTTTGTTTATTTGACAGAGAGAGTACAAGAAGGGGGAGTGGCAGGCAGAGGGAGAGGGAGAAGTGGGCTCCCTGCTCAGCAGAGAGCCCGATGTGGGGCCAGATCCCAGGACCCTGGATCATGACCTCAGCTGAAGGCAGACGCTTAACCGACTGAGCCACCCAGGCATCCCTAATTGGATACTTTTAACACTCCATGTCACCGCCTTCCCTGAACACACACACACAACAGAAACACACATGAAAAGGAAATCTAGATGAGACTGGAGATGAAGGTAAGAGAAAGACTTTGGTAGGGGCCAGGGAATTAGGATTCTTCATCCAATCTACATTTACATCTGTTTCTTTCTTTTTTTTTTCTTTCAGTAATGCTTTATTTTTTAATCCCAGTTTACAGACACTGAAATTCACTCTTTTTGTTGCACAGATCTGCAGCTTTGACAAAGTCTGAAAGTCCTATAACCATCAAAATCAAGATACAGGACAGTTCCATCACCCCCAATATAATTCTCCCGTTTCCTTTAGTAATCATTCTATTCTGACTTTGTTTCCTGTGACTTTACTAAATTCGTTTATAAATTATAATAGCTATTTTACTTAGTCACTGAGATTTTCTTCATAGGTGATCTATCATGCGGTCTGTAAATAAGAACATTTTCTTTCCTATGTTATAATCTCTAAAATTATGTCTTTATTTATATATTTATTTAGCCCTGTCGCACTGGTTGGCCTTTAGTGCACAGTTCAATAGAAGGGGCAAGGATGGATATCCTCTCCTGGGCCCCGATCTCAGACAAAAAACATGTAGTCATTCTGATAAAGTGTGATGTTAGTTATGAATTTACGTAGATGGCCTTTATCTAGTTGATGAAATATTCTGTTCCTGAAGTTTTGAAAGTTTTACTTTTGTCTTCATTGTTTTCATTTTGAATCATGGGTGGGTATTGAATTTTGTAAATTGTGTCTATTGAGATGATTATGTAGGTTACCTTTATTTTGATCTGTTGAAAAGTTGAATTACTATGACTGATTTTAGAACCTTGAAAGAATTTCCATTTCTATGATAAAGCCCACTTACCTATAATGTATTTTTAAAATATATTTTGTATATGTCTGGATTTTATTTGTTAACATTTTGTTGAAGATTATTTGTATCTATGTTCATAAGGTTTATTGGTCTGTAGTTTTGTTTTGTTTCCTAATAATGTCTAATTTAGGAATTAGAGTAATGGTGACCTAAAAGATGAGTTGTAAATTGTTTCCTTCTTTTATTTCCCAGATTAGTTTAGTAGAATTGTTATAATTTCTCCCTTATGTTTTTAAAATAAATTACTAATGGAGTTCTCTAGGTATGAATCTATCTTGGTAGAGGTATTTTAAAATTCAATTTATTAATAAGTCTATTAAGATTATATACTTTGTTGTCAGTGAACTTCAATAGTTTTGAGTCAGGAATTAGCCCATTTTTCTTATATTATGAAATATATTGGCATAAAATTGTTATAACACTCCTTTATTAGTCTAAGTAATGTTTGTAGGCTCTGTAGTAACATCCACTTTCATTCCTGATATTGGTGGTTTGTGTGTTCTTTCTTGTTTAACTTGATCAGCCTGGCTAGGGATTTATCCAGTTTTATTTATTTTTTGGATGTTGAGTTTGAGAAGTTCTTTATAGATCTTGGATACCAGCCCTTTATCTGTAATGTTATTTGCAAATATCTTCTTCCATTCCGTGGGTTGCCTCTTAGTTTTGTTGACTGTTTCCTTTGCTGTGCAGAAGCTTTTTATCTTGATGAAGTCCCAAAAGTTCATTTTTGCTTTTGTTTCCCTCGCCCTTGGAGACGTGTCTTGAGAGAAGTTGCTGTGGCCAATGTCAAAGAGGTTACTGCCTATGTTATTGGTTTCTAATTTAATTCCATTTTGGTTAAAGAATATACTTTGTATGAATTCGATTATTTTAAATTTGTTGACTTTTTGTTGTTTTAATGCACGAAAATATAAGTGAATATTCCATGTGCATATGAAAAGAAAGTATTGTGCTCTTTTTATGGTACAGTGTACTATAAAATTAGATAACATTGAATATTAGTATTTTAAATTACTAATTTCTTATAAATTCTTACTGATGAAACAACTTACTTGTTCTATCAAATACTAGAAAAGAGTGATATTTCCAAAAGGAATTGTGATTTTTTTTTTCTATTACTCCTTTGAGTTCTGTCCTTTCTTGATTCATGAATTTTGAAGCTCTATTGCTGATACATGCACATTTCATATTGTATGAATTTGACTGTTACTATTTCTTTTTGTACGGTCATGTTTGGATTTCAGTCCACCATTACTATTTGACTTCTGTTGTCTCGTCACTTATTTTTTATCTTAATTTTCTGCCATTTTTATATTAATTGTGATTTGCTATGCATTAATTTATCTCTACTTATTACATATTTAAAAACATTTTTGCATGTTTATTTTAAAATACTGATTTTAAATTACCATTGTGAACCATCAAATGATATCATACCACTTCATGTAGAATGTAAGAATCTTACAACGTACTCAATATACTTCATTCCCTTCATCTTATCCTTTATAGTTTCCTTTTTATTCAACTTAATTGTGCATATGTGGTAAAACACACAATTCATTATGACTCTCTTTGGTTTAGACAATCCATTATTCTTTAATTAAAAGCAAGGAGAATGTCTTTCTATGTGCCTGCATTTTGACCATATAGATTCCTCTTTTTACTTTATACAGACCCAAATTTACAGCTGACACCACGTTTCTTCTGCCTGAACAAATTCCTTTAACATTTGTTATAATTAGGTCTACTTGCAGTGAATCATCTCAGTTTTTGTTTGCCTGAAGAAATTTTTATTTCACTTTCCTTTCTGAAGGATATTTTCACTGGGTATAGAAGTCTATAATGAAAGATTATTTTTTCCTTTCTTTCACTATTTAAAGATGTCATACTGTATGTCTTATCTTTGCACCTCTGTGTGTGTGTGTGTGTGTATAATATATATACATATATATATACACATATTTCTTTTTTTAAGATTGCCTTTGGAAGTCTTTCTTAATACTTGGTTTTATGCATTTTGACTGTGATATGCATAGCTTTTTAAAATTATTATTAATTATGTTTGTTTCTTTGAGCGTCTTAAATCTGTGTTTAGTTGTTTCTCTTCTCCTTTCATTCTTTTTGAAAATTCTTGCCTTTTATATTTGGAAATGTTTCTTCTGACTTGCCTCTTTTCCCTTTACGGGTCTCCAGTTATGTAATGTGGTCAAGATGTTTGATATTGACCTTTACCTCTTGTATTCTTTGCTCTGATTTTCTTTAATTCTCTGTGCTTTATTTTAGACAATTTCTATTGAACTCTTTTCAAGGTATTTGATTTTTTTATTAGTTCTATTTTGCTGATAAACCCACTGAAGGAATTTTATCTATGATATCATATTTTTATTCTAGCAATCTCAAATGACTTTTTTTTTTTTTTTAAAGATTTTATTTATTTATTTGACAGAGATAGAGACAGCCAGCTAGAGAGGGAACACAAGCAGGGGGAGTGGGAGAGGAAGAAGCAGGCTCATAGCGGAAGAGCCTGATGTGGGGCTCGATCCCAGATCGCCGGGATCACGCCCTGAGCCGAAGGCAGACGCTTAACTGCTGTGCCACCCAGGCGCCCCTCAAATGACTTTTTAAAATAATTTTTCATGTGTCTGCTGAGATTCCCCATTTATGTATTCAATTTATGCATGTTAATTATCATTTACACTGTATATTAATTCTCTACAAATTTTGTAACAAATCACCACAAACTGGGTGGTTTAAAGCTTATTTTTTAAATTTGTATTTTTTATTTTTTTGAAGATTTTACTTATTTATTTGAGACAACAGAGAGAGAGAGCACAGGAAAGGGCAGAAGGAGAAGCAGACTCCCCGCCAAGCAGGGAGCCTGACGTAGGGCTCAATCCCAGGACTCTGAGATCATAACCTGAGCTGAAGGCAGACACCTAACTGACTGAGCCACCCAGGTGCCCCAAACTTGGTGGTTTAAAGCAACAAATGTATTCGGTAACATTTTTGGAGACTGAAAGTTTGAGATCAAGGTAACAAAGGCCATGTTTCCTCAAGAGTGTCTAGGAAGAATCATTTCTTCTTCTAGCTTCTATTGTTTGTTGGCAATTCTTTGTGTTTCTTGCATTGTAGATATATCACTCTAATCACTGCCTCTGTGCGTGTGTGAATCTGTGTCTTCTCCTAAACTTTTAAGAATACCTGCCATATTGGATTTAGAGCCCGCCCTAATCCATTATGATTTCACCTTAACTTAAATAATAACGTTAAAACCTTATTTCTGGGTGGTTCAGTCGGTTAAGCATCTGCCTTCAGCTCAGATCATGATCCCAGGGTGCTGAGATTGAGTCCCACATCAGGCTTCTTGCTCAGTGGGGAGCCCGTTTTCTCCCTCTGCCTGCTCCTTGCTTGTGCTCTCTCTTTTTCTGTCGCTCTCTGTGTCTGTCTCTGACAAATAAATAAAATCTTTCAAAACAACAACAACAACAAAAATGTTATTTCTGAACAAGGACACATTTACAGGTACCTGGGCTCAGGACTTCAGTATATCATTTTGGAGGACACAATTCAACCTACACCATACTGTAAACTTAGTAGTGGTCATAAATATTTTAAAGTCTCTGTGGGATAGTTCCATCTTGTGGGTCATCTCTGAGACCTTTATCTCTTGACAGTAGATCATTTTTTGTTGCTTTTTGTTGCTTTATCTGTTCTTTTTAATTGAGTACAGAATGTTATGTATAAATGAACAGTAGGTATTGAGAAATTTATAACAGGAAGTAGGTAGACATCTTCTTCCATCAAATCATTAGTGTATAAATTGGGTCAGTCTAGTCACTTGGTTGAACTGGATTTGGGCTTTGTTGTTGCTATTGTCATTCTTATTTTCCCACACACTTCACACTCCTCTAGTGAGACTTTTGTTGTGTATTTAGTGTTTAGCTTGTGGTATACGCAGGAAAGTTCTCTTAATCCTCTGGTCCAACTTCTGCTTTTGTAAGACTTGTGCTGCTTCTGGGTTCGAGATTAGGGTCTTGAAGCATTCCTCCACTCCGTTCCTTATTGTAGCCAATGCTTCCTTGCACCTGTTGTGGATCGTGGGCATGCAAACATTTTTCGCCTTTTGCCTTGTGGCAGGTGGCTTTGACTTCTACTCCTCCTCCAAAATACCATCATCATCAACAACAAGAAAATTCCTGGGTCTTCACTTGTCTTCCTGGGGGAAGAGAGAGCTTCCTGAAAGTAGAGCATCCTGCTTTTACTTCTCCAACAGTGTCTTGAGTACCAGAGACTTTGATGACCTTTCTGTAGTGGCTTTAAGCTTTTTTTAGTTAATAGTTACTCATATTAATGCTTGAGAGCAGGGTTCTAGGAAGTGTTTGTCCCTCTGGAGCATGAGCAGCTGATCTCCTCCCCTAGGACTGTGCCATTGAGGAAGGCTCCTCAGACTTCTCTCCCTCTTGCCCCTCCTCTTTTTGTGAATACTCAGGAGAGACACATGGAAAAGAGCTTCTGAGTAAGTGTGAACACTCCCACGTCCAGATCTATTTTAAATTGGTATGCCAGCGCACATTTGGCCTTTAAAAATTTGTTAAAATTGTAGCTGATTTATTCTTTCCTGCTTCTGCCGAGACTGCTTCTTCCTCCCATGCTCGTCAAAGGTGAAACAGTTCATATATCTCTGCTCTCCTTGGAGGCACTTGTTACTCTTTGGAATTTAGCTCCCTTTGCTGCCTTGTGACCTTAGCTCTTTGATGGAGTCAAGAAAACTTATGATTTGTAGATTATGTGGTTTTTCTCATCCTTAGGATGGTAGCAACGTTCTCTTGAATCTTTCTACACTTTGATCGCATGCAGAACTCAGTTACTTCTAGGTCTTAGACCTACGTTGCAATTCAAGGCAAACTAAAGATCTCATATCTAGGATCTAAGGACTCATTCACTTTCATTTTTTATTTTGCTTGTCTGTTTCTCCCTACTAGAATAAAAAATGCCTTGAAGCCCAGAGTTTGTGCCAGCTTTATTTATTGCTATTATACTTAGAACACTTAGAACGGAGTCTGCCACAAAGTTGCTTCTTGGTATATGTTAGTGGATGCATGGCTATTTAATAACATAGAGTTTAATGAGGCATTAAATATGTTTTCACATTTTGTTCTCAAACAACACTTAATATAGATAATATCCTCATATTTAGAAGAGGAAAGTGATTTTCAAAGATATTTCACAAATTGATGTGCATAACATAGTTTTACTTGGCAGGGAGAGATAGAAAGTAGTATCCTGGAAAGAACAAGAATATTTGTGTTGGGCATAACCGTTTTTGAATGCTAACTTCGCTTCTATTATTGATGGTTTATTCTCTTTGTCAAAGTGAGGCCAATACTTCCCTATTTAAAATATTATATTAAAGAACTAATGGAATCATTATTTAAAGCATTGGACACAAAATAAGCCCTTAATAGCTGTTCTTATAACTCCTAGTACTTCTAACGTTAGTATTACTTTTGTATTACCTTCTTGTTGTTTGGATCTTGATTCTGGTTTCTCTGATGCTAATTCTTGAGCTGTTTTAACTTTATCAGGGAATATTTGAAACATGGAGTATTTTAGGTGAAGAATCTATGAAATGAGAGGTATGGTAGGGTGTGCAGAGCAAAAATTGGACAGCTTGTAATATACTTAGAATGGCTGTTATCTGTTCTCTGGCACAGAAGGCACAGCTAACTCTTCCTTCTGCTAAATTGAACTAGTAAATATGAGTAACTTGTGTAAAACAAAATAAGCACCAATAGACAGGTTTACAAATTTAAACTGTCTGTAGCTAATTTTGAGAAAAAAACACATTTTCTAAAAAGAACCTTTTTTTAAGTAGTCCATAAAGCATAAATAGCATTGAAGATAGTATCAGTATAATACTGATAAGTCAACCAATGTAATATCAGGAAGGGTTTTCTAGGCTATCCTGTTTTGCATTCTTTTGTCAAGGTCATAGGAATATGGGAAGGATTAAAAGAGAATAATAGATTTATGTATTTTAAACTTATCTCTCCCAGCAGAATGTAGTGCTATTAAGCATGGAGTCATAAAGACTTCATTCAGATTCAGATGTTTTATTGTTTTATGTTGTTGGAGAATTGGAGCTTTGTAACTGTAGGGAGTGACAGGGCAGACAGGAGAGTTGACGGGAACAAAAAGAAACATCAAAGTTGTAATAAAAATTGAGTTATTAATGCAATAATGATCACATTGAATAAGAAAGGAAATCCAACTTTCTGTGTATCTGTGTAAGTTTTCTGGGTTGCTCGGGTCTGTGGCCCAACATGAATAATTTTTTTTTTCCATTTGAAAGAGTGATAGACTTTTCTATGCCATTAAAAAAACCCAAAAAACAAATTATTTTCCTCGGAGTTCAAATTTCATGGTGATAAGAAGTTTTGAAAATATCTCAGTGGTGGCAAAATACATTTTTCGTATTTGCAATAGAATTCTGTAGGGGTTTACTTTGTGTCTTTATGGAAAATAGCCTGAGGCATTATGTGCTAACATATTGGTTAACATCCATTTTTGAGAGTCCATTAGCCAAGGAAACTCAGGCTGAAAACTAATGTTTCTTTTTGTTGTTGTTGTTATATATTTAGAAGTAAGTGGAACTGTTTTGAGGATTGGAAAGACATTATAGCTGAAAGTAATCTTGGATATTATCAAGGAAAACTTATTTTATACTTGAGAAATCTAAGACCTAAATTGAGAAACAGTATAACCAATGTCACATAATTATGCTCAATGGATACATTTTATCATTAGTGTCTTGAATGCCAATTCAGTGTGCTTTAAACTGTAGCTTATTATATGTGAGTGAATCTTGTATAAGTTATTGGTCAATAAATAATTCATGATAAAGACAATAAATAAATACTTTATTTCACTGGGTTGTTTAAAATCTAATAACTTTTTCATGTTTTAAGATAACTTAACGACTTGTTTGTCATTTTGCTAATGTAAATGTTTGATTTTTAAAAATATCACTGGCAACTTTTGTAATTAGAGAATGAGAAAATAAAGAGGACTATATATAGAATAATATACAGAAAATGCACAAATTAGAAAATAAACACTGTCTAAATGTCACTACTCAGAAGAAAGCAAAAATTCATCCTCAGTAAAAATAATGTTGACATTCAGTATGACTCAAATTTAATAACTCAAGAACTCTTACCTCAAGGAACTCACTATCTAATAGTGAGACAGAAACTAAGAAAATGATTATAATGTTTTATTATAATTGAGATAATAACAATCAAATAATTGGTTTAGAGGTTAAATAGTACAAATAAATTGTGCAATTAGGTTTTTTTATTAACAGGCTGTGCATCTAATAATATGATTATTAATTAAGGAAGCCTACTCTCAGTTTAGACACTAATTAGAAAATGACCTCTGGGTCCAAGGGAATGAATATAAGCTTTTCTATTCAAGAGATAACGTGGATGCAAAATATTTAAAGAACCCTCAAAACTAAGGAGTACAAAACAAGCAACCCTCCACCACTAAAAAATGAAAAGTACAAAAAGACTTAGACATTTTACAAAATAAAACATGAAAATTATCTCATGAAAAGGTGCTCAATATCATTAGTCATTTGAGAAATGAAGAATAAAAGTTCAGTGGAATACTATTACACACCTATTAGCATTGCTAAAATAAAACAATCCCTATAAAACCATGTATGGGTGTGGTTTAGGAGCAACTAAAACTCTCATGCATCACTGGTGGCAATGCAAAATGGCACAGCCGCTCTGGAAATCATTTAGCAGTGTCTTATATTAGTTATATTATATTCATAATCACCCCAAACTAAGGGCAACCCAGATATCCTTCAGTGGGTGAATGGATAAGCAATCTGTGGTACATCCATAAAATGAACTACTACTACCAGGGCAGTAGAAAGGAATTAACCCTTGATAGGTACTCTACAGCATGAATGAGTCTCAAAGGCTGAGTGAAAGAACCCAGACACAAATGATTACTTACTGTACAATACCATTTACATGATGTTCTGGAATAAGCAAAACAGGAAGGACGGAGTACAGATCAGTGGTATTAATGTGCTAGAGATGAGAATGAGTCGACTCTAAAAGGCAGCACAAGGGAACATTTTCTGGTGATGGAGATGATCTGCATCCCGATTATGATGATGGTTCCAAAATTCTATCTGTATGTTAAACTCATAGAACTGTACACCAAAAAGTCTATTTTACTGTATATAAATTTAATAAAAAGTGACTATATTGTTACAATACACAACTAATCCCGTGACTGTGTCTAAAACGTGATCAGTATAAATGCTGAAGAGGATGTAAGGGAGTGGAACTCTCGTAGTTTCTGATAGAAGTATACAGCGATTCAATCACTTCGGAAAGTAGCTTTACATCTATTACAGCTAAACATAAGCCACCGATGTAACCCAACATTCCTACTCCTAGATCTGTGCCCAAGAGAAATGAGTGTGTATGTCAACCAAAAGGCATATACAAGAATGTTCATGGTAGCTTTACTCCTAAGAGGCAAAAAAACCCAGCTTAAGTAAACAGCAAATAAAGAATGTCTAAGTAAAGCAAAATATATTTACATAATGGAGCACTGCACAGAAATAAGAATAAATAAGCTACAGAGAACACACAATGTTGGTGAGCTTCATAGACATTATATTGAATGAAAAAATACAAACAGATAAGAGAACGTTTATATAATTAACTATGTATCTCAAAGACAGGCAAAACGGAAATGAGAGCAGAAGTTACCTTGAAAGTATTAAGTGGGCTGGGATATGAGGAGTCATCCTGGGGGAGGGGGGATGGAAATATGCTGCATCTCAGGCTGAGTAGTAGAAATATGCTGCATCTCTATAGTATGTGTAAGATTTGTGTACTTCGCTCAATGTTGTACCTCCATTTCAATATATATATATTTTTTAAAGGAAGAAACAGGAAAAGAAAATAAAGGAAAGGAAGAGAAACAAGAAAAACCTTCCAGTTATTCCTTCCCTATAGCATTCTCCTTAGGTCACTTCCAATCTAAATGCTGATCTCAGAGTGGAATAAATTAATAAGCTTCCTTCTTTGAAAATGTTTTTGTACTGGCTTATCTGAGTGTATTATTTATTCCACACAGATACTTAATTATCCCACAACCTCAGTTATTAGTCATTTGTTAATAAATTCATATTAATGTATAAATCAGTATGACACTTGTGATTTAATAAGGAACCTATTCTTCCTGAGCAATTAGAGTCCTGTACACAGTCCATCAGCTCCCTCTTTTAGTTCTAGCATCTGGAGAGAAATTCAGTGGTTGCTGGCATAACTCGAGTATTGCACAACTCACGGGGACATGTTTATGTTGTGGTCTACATAATTTCATTCCTTGATTTGTATAAAATAGTAGTTCTGGTTATCTGGTAAGGAAAATATAACGATGTAGAGACTATTTTGCCTAAGTTGTGGGAAAGCCTATGATTATTAATCCTTTACCACCAACAACTCCTTCTAAGATCTCTGCTGCATTATTGAGAAAAAGCCACGAAAATGGTCCCTGTTCTGAGGGAAAAAATGTGATATTTGAAACACAGAAGAGAAGCCGAGGTCACAATCGTGTTGAGCGACTTAGGGGCAGTTACCTACTCAGAGGGTTCATGCAGGGTGCTGAGCAGCTTCTAGAAGAATCCCTGAGATCTACCATTCTGGTGCCGAAGAAAACTTAGGCACTGGCCCCTGTGACCTTTGGTCCCCTAGACTTAAATGGTTGTGCAAATCTTGAATCCTCTCTATTACAACCATGCATTCCTTGAATACATAGAATAGCTTCTGTTTTTCTGACCAAAGTCATACTGAAACATTTTTCCACAGTTGACACTAACTCTCCAGTTTTTGGTTGTTTTTGCACAAATAGATTTAGCATTTCTTTCCCATAGAGCCACAATATTGTGTTTCTTTCTGGGAAATTAAATTATTTCGCACGTGTTTAGCATGGTATTTCCTTGGTAATGGACTTGTCATAGACGAGGTTATAAGATATCACAGATAATTTATGAATCTGGAAAAATTTATTGGTTTCCAACTTTAGGCACTGTGGTAGTGAAAATTAAGCAATTTTAATTTTAAAGTGCAGTTATGGGACATCGAAGTAGAAGACCTCACCTAGGGTAAGAGAAGGCTTGATAGAGGAAAGGACATTGAAACAGACAAATGAAATTGATATTTAATTTAGTCAAGTTAGAAGTTGGGATATTCCAGGGGCCCTGTGACAGACAAAGATATCTCTTCTTTTTCTAAACAATACCTGTAGATTCATTTAGAAAAGCCCTTCCAGATGCGGGGAACTTTGTGTTGTAGCCTACAAACCTGTACGTTTTTAAAGTTATGCTTTCATAAGGAAGAGACATATTTAAGACTGGAACCAATATTAGATATATTTGCCAAATGACCCTATTGCACTGGTTACAAACTTACTAGATATGCTTTGTGACAGGTGGTCTACATTAGGGCCTTTCAACAGGATAGATTTCAAAATATATCTTGGAAGGTGGTTGTAACTTAGTTATTATTAACCACTGTTGGTTGAGTACCATCTCCTTGCCTGGTGCTGTGTTTAGCCTTCTGTATTTGTAGTTTTATCTTCATTGCAATCCCTTTTTTTTTTTTTAAGATTTTATTTATTTGAGATGGAGAGAGAGTGAGCAAGAGAGAGCATGAGCAGGATGGAGCCACAGAAGGAGAGAGAGAAGCACACTCCCCACTGAGCAGGGAGCCCAAGCAGGGCTCCCTCCCAGAACCCCTGGATCATGACCTGAGCTGAAGGCAGACACTCAACTGACTGAGCCCCCCAGGCGCCCCTCTTCATCGCAGTTCTATAAGCATCTGTGTTACTGAGAAATAGGGAGCTAAAGTAAAACTACACAGCTTGCCAGTTGGCATATATGTAGTAATTAGCAGATGGTGGGGGGTGTGGTGGGGAAGTGGGGAATGAGCGTAGTTCTGACTCCAAGGTCTGGGCTATTTTCCCCAGCATACAATGGCCCTAAGACTCAACTGCATGTTTCTGGATTTCTGGTAACTGGTGCGAAGTACTGTATTTATGTTTTGAATTCCTGTGGGTTAGAATCCATTTATCATTTCTATAGGAAGTCTTATTTGCTGAGACTGTATCTTGTACTAGGCCTTGTGTTAGCTGTTTTATAAACACAATATCATTTTATTTTCAAGCCCTCTGAGTAAACATGCTACCCTTACTGTAAGGAAGGATTCCAAATTCAGGGAATTCAAGTCCACAGGGTTCATAAGAGTGGGAGTTCAGTTTTGAACTCTGGCTGATTTGACTCGGACTAAACCCCTTTGCTTTTCAACTGTCCAAAAGGCGTGATCTCTAACAGAAAAACCTAAGAGAGTGTCAGTATATTCCATTAAGCTAAGTGTATTCAGTTACTATATATTCAAGTAAAAGTAAATTTCTCAGTGACAGAAGATTTAATTCAATGTGGTAAAGAAACTGATAATTCATTCTGGCAAGCTGCTGAAATAATACATCAGATTGGGCTTTTGAGATTTAAATTAACATACACTGAAAATTAAATGTAGGTGTGATAGCTGAGATAGGAAACTATATAAACAAACCCAAGTTTGGAGGATCGATACCAGGTGGCACACATGACACTTACCAGCTGAAACCTTTTTTCTTTTTTAAGATTTATTTATTTGTTTTGAAAGAGAGAGCGGGCATGTGCGCAAGGAGGGGAGGGGCAGAGGGAGAGGGAGAGAGAGAATATCCAGCAGATTCTGTGCTGAGCGGGGAGCCCGACGTGGGGCTCCATCTCACAACCCCAAGATCATGACCTGAGCCAAAACCAAGATGCTTAACTGACTGCAGCACCCAGGCGCCCCACCAGCTGAAACCTTTACAATCAAGCTACTGCTGTGTATGAAGGGACACTGTGTGGCTTTGTGTGACAACAGAACTTTGGAATCTTGGAGGAAGATTATCCTGGTGTCTGGCCCTGAAGAGAAGGAGAGGCTATTGTTGAGAGACAAAAAGACTCTTTGTTTTCTAGATAATAAGGAACACTATAAAAGACATCCGTTGGATGTAGATTTTTCTAGCTGAAAGGCACCTGCGGAATCATTAAGTTAAACCATCGTACTTTTAAAATGTGCAGATGGAGGCCATGAGAAGATGGATAACATTCCCAAGACCACAGAGCTTCTTAGGTGTAATAACTCAGGTCTCTTCCCTGCCCAGCGATTTGCCTGCAGACCACACGTTCTTGGAGGTGGGGGTGAGTCCAGGAGTTACAACTGCCAAGAAACTGTTATTAATCTTCTCCACGTGAAGGGATGGCAGCTACACGATGAGAAGTACATTTTTAGCTCAGACCACAAAAGAAGTGACTCTTCTCACCAGGTAATATTTAAAATTCTGTTCTCATTTCCACAGCTTGAGCAATGTACTGATTCTGACGGAGACAAATGCAGCCCGCAAAGAGAGAACGCGGGTGTCCTGAAAAGCCTCCTAGTTTAGAGAGGAAGGATTGATATAAAAATGGAGTCCCATTCTCTTATTCCACAGATCAATGAATGAAAAAGAGTCCACACTTGCAGAAGATATGGTGGAGAATTAAAATATATTGTGGGATTCAATTAAGAGCTTTTGGTGTTTACCTCGTAGTCGGAGTAGCTGAATAAACCACTGAAGCAAAAAGTCACACCCTCACCCAGAGGCTGGAGACTGAAAACAGGACAGGAGGAAGGAAATGAACAAGATTGGTTTAGAAGAAAGTATTTCTTGCACAAAGGTAAGGGCACATTTATTATTGAGTTAGAAAGAAAAGTGATATCAAAGTGCACTTGTCTTAACTTAGGGTCACCAAAAACAACCCGAGTAAAGAACTTGGTTACACAGAGTTGTTTGGTGAGGTGATCCCAAGAATAACAGATTGGAGTGAGTGAGACAGGAAAGGAGGAAAAACCAATAAAAGGTGTATTACAAATATTTCATCTGTAGGCACCAGGAGACCTCTCGCAATCATAGGGGACACTGCAGAATTATCCACCGGAAAGGCTGTAGCCTTTATCAACTGGCTGCAGACCCACTGATTCCAGGCTGCCCTGGGAATGTTAACTCTTCCCATTTCCAGATGGCAAGTGCCACTGGAGAAGTCCCTGGAGAGGGATGCACGCAGCTGACCTCAGGGAACTGGAGGTGGGTCTTAGGCGGGAGGGCTGACTCTGAGCTCTTCAGAGCAGTACCCTACAGCCGGGGCTGCATCCCAGGGCATGTGCCTTGGGCACCAGAGGTGCTGCTACAGAGCTGCGTTTCCTGTATCATTTGTTCTAGGCAAATTTCACTTCAGACACTGGGCTCTTTTATACCCATTATTAATGAAGTCAAAGTATCCATCTCGGTGTAGATACATTATTGGACGAGGCAGCCCCCATTTGTCTTCTGCAGTTAGGTCTAATGGCCAGAGATGCCAAAGGCAGAAAAGCAGCTACCCTTGACATTCACTCCCTCCTCGGTCAGTTTTTCCAGTGCTGATGGATTACGTACGTGTTGTACTTGATGCTGTATTTCTACTACACCGTCCCCCTATCTGTTCTCTGTGCTGCGAGGGGTGACTTGTTCATGAGTCACACAATGCCCATCTAATACTTCATTTAAATCACAATACCATGAAAAACAATTTCAGTGGTCATTTGGTTTTAAAAATAAAAAAAAATATTCTGGCACATTATCAATGAGGAT
This sequence comes from Ursus maritimus, assembly GCF_017311325.1. Taxonomy (NCBI): domain Eukaryota; kingdom Metazoa; phylum Chordata; class Mammalia; order Carnivora; family Ursidae; genus Ursus; species Ursus maritimus. Next base: position 10,025,268 of record NW_024426774.1, on the reverse strand, counting down.
ACAAATAATGACATCACAAGGAAAGAAAGGAAGTTGATGGCGAAGAGCTAATGAGTTAGTTTTTAAATATACTGTTTGCTTAGTACATAGCAGGAAATTCAATATGCAAGAGTCAAAATATTTCAGAAGCTAGAGATCTACATTTGGGAAGTGTTGGTGTTCGATGAAGAGAAGAGGATCTCCCTGATGGAAAGGGGGGAAATAAAAGAGAAGCCGTCTGTGGATAGAGAGATGGAATTCTTCCATGAGAGTACGTAAAGAAGGAAGGAACGGGAAACCCCATCAAGAGCTAGAGAATCTGCATTTATGTCTTAGGAAGCAGAGGAAAGAAAGCTTTGATTACAATGTTGAATGCTGTTGTAAATTAGAAGTCAAGGAGTCATAAAGGACTCTACACTTAGTGATCCCCCCCTTTTTTTTCCTTGAAGACTATTTCCAGTGAACTGATTATGTGAGTTTACTTACCAGAACAGAGCTGGAAATGGTGTATAGTCTGAAGATATATGTATATTTTTAAGGATTTATTTACTTGAGAGAGAGAGAAAGAGAGAGGGAATGGGGGAGGGGCAGAGGGTGAGGGAGAGAGAGAATCTCGGGCAGACTGCCCACTGAGTATGGAGCCTGACATGGGGCTTGATCTCATGACCCTGAGAGCATGACCTGAGCTGAATTCACGAGTCAGACACTTAACCGACTGAGCCCCCCAGGTGCCCCAGTGTGAGGGTATTTTGAAAAGTTTGAAATTAAAACCCATATTTTTGAGAGCATCTCCTATTATCATGTGTTAATATTTAATTTAGTGTAGTTTTCATTTTGCAGTATTTCAAGGACCTGAGCATTTTTCTTGTTATAAAGAAAGAAAAAAATGGAGACAGAAAAAACTAGAATCTATTAGAGAAAGGTGAGCATTGATACAGAAATTGAGGGAGGAGGAACTAATCTTGTAAAAGTAGCCATATAATGTTCCCTTTTTTGAAAGGAGATGGGGTAGGTATGGTGAAAATACAAAATACTCTAAAATTCAAGAGGAAAAATTGTAGAATTTCAGATCAGATGTCACTAGTTTTCTCAGGTAGAAAGTGAAAGCATCAGATAACATCTCTCTCAGGGTAACAGGTGTTTTGTATTTGAGAAGAATAAACTCAATTAGTGAACTATATATAAGAGCGTGTGTATGTAAGAGGTAATAGTGAGGGGCGCCTAGGTGGCTCAGTCGGTTGGGCATCTGACTCTTGATTTCAGCTCAGGTCATTACTTCAGTGTTGTGGGATCGAGCCCCACGTCAGGCTCATGTGCTGGGCATGGAGCCAACTTAAGATTCTCTCTTTCCCTCTCCCTCTGCCCTGCCACCCATGTCTCTCTCCCCCTCCCTTTCTAACAAAAAAGAAAGAGGTACTAGTGAAATTCAGTTTATATGTGTGGCTGTGGACCAAAGGGGTGGGGTTAACTGTGGGTGTCACAGAAAGTCAGGACCTGGGTGCTAACTATTGCTTTGCCATTAACTGAATGACTGAGGAGTCATTTAACATCTCTGGATCTTCATTTTTAAAAATGTGGATTCTGAAAAACACCTTTTTTTTTTTTTTAAGCAAAAATGATGCTGTGCTGCAAATGAAAGCTTACATAATCAAATAAGCTTCACAGAGGAATTGATCCTCTGTGCATGGGCAGGTAGACATAAACACTAAGGACAAGGATGGCCTCTCTGGAGACAAAGCGGTGGACAGAGAAGAACCTTGGTGGTAAATGAGATACTAAGTGCTCCCTCTCTGTATCCCACCCACTAGGCACTTTCACATATTAAAAACATACATATATGGTTTTGGTTATTGTTTGCAAGAAGTTAGTCTACTGTGAATATACATAGGAAGGGTCCTCACCATGAGAAATCAAATATGGACCAGGAAATCGTCATCTTTAAAGATTAGAGAGAACAATTATACAGCTTAGACATTACATTCCTGGTCTAATCAATCAAAAAGAATATATTGATATTCATAGTTGCCCTCTTTTCAAATTAAAATTAATGATTCCTAGTGAAGTATCATGAAGATATGATTTGGGAAGCACATGCAAAGATCTTAAGAAAAACATAGAGGAAATAATACATAGTTTCCATAACTTTCTAAGGGAAAAGGTATGTTTAAATTATCCATTCATATTGTGATTTGTAACCATTTACCCTAGACTAGATTGGCAGTTTCCCTTCTCACAACCTCAATCCAAATGCTTTTGGAAGCAGACCATTTGTAAAGACATTCTCTGAGGCAAGTCATATTAAGGTACCATGCCCTGCTATGTTTTAAGTAAAAAATAACCTTCCATTATCTGACAATAAAGATAATGAATAAGATAACTACAAGAGAAAGAAACAATTTCTAGCACGAATGTAGCTATTGGTAATATGAGAACTTCTAATCATTGGCAATCCAAATGATTCATACTTCACATCTTATAAACATATTTTGCTGGGTTAGACATGAAATAAATGATCCAGTTTCTGCTTTGCTGAGCTGTTTCTGTTTTCTTCATCTTTGTGGATTTCTTCTTCTTTTTTTTTTTTACACCTTTTTCCTAAATCATTTTATTCAGTCCTCAGAATTGGCTCCAGTACCATCTCTGCTGTGAAGGCTTTCTGTTCCTCCCCATGTGGCATTGATCCCTCACGCATTTGGCTCTCTCTGCATGTTATAAATCTTGTATAGTATGTGTATCAGCCAGTGTCTAGTGTGGAAACCATGTGATATGCTACTTTTTTCAAATGGGGAATTTAATACCAGGAAATAGCTATAATGTGCAGAAGGACTAGAAGGGCAAGAAAAGGTTTACGTTCCAACTGGAGGCTGACTTGGATTTACTGTTAACCAACTGAATGAGGGAAGCAAGCAAAAGAGAATCATGAACCAAGAAAGCATTATCTCAGAAAACGTTGCCCAAAGAAATTACAGTAAATTAAAGCAAAAATACCAAACGGCTTCACTTTTTGAAATGAAAGCTGCACTCCAGACCAGTAGCCATTGAGTGAACTTGAGTCTGCCCCCTTTGCATGTTCCAGCCCAGAAGTATTATTTAGACAGTGCATCTAAAATAATTAAGAGAGAATAGAGAGCTGTGAGCTATTAAGAAAATTGTTCTAAAGCACACAGGCCTTGGAATTAGACAGCATGGTTGGCTTGCTCCATTCTTCCAACTCAAGGAAGGGAATACAATTCTGTCTCACACAACTGCTGTTATAAGTGGAGAAGGTAAGAGATAAAAAGGGATTGTGTGCCCAGTCTCTGAGAGCTATTGTTATTGTTAGTACTTTTTTAAAGATTTATTTAATTATTTATTTTAGAGGGGGTGGGGAGGGGCATAGAGAGAGAGAGAGAATCTCAAGTAAACTCCACACCCAGTGCAGAGCCCGACACGGGGCTCAGTCTCACGACCCTGAGATCATAACCTGAGCCAAAACCAAGAGTCACCATTATTATTACTGTTTTTTTTTTTTTTTTTATTAAAACTCTCTGTCTCCCTTGAATTGTACCTGAATAAACTCACATTTAGGATGACTCATTTGGCTTTCTGGAGATGTCGATTCTGAAAAACTATACCCATACATATATAACTCTTTTAACACACAGATTCTGTTTTGGTTTCTTCTTATTTACATCACCCATAAGCTATAACCAAGACTTTAACAGTTCTGGGTGCATGAGAAAGCCCTGTCTGATGACTGAACCCCGGGGTCCGGTGAGTTCACCAAATGAATACACCCTGTTGGTCCTCATGGGGACAGATCTGCCTGCTTCTTTCCTGGGGCAGTCCTCGCTACCACCTTCACTCCAACATGCCACACTCTTGCCTTTTTTATATTCACATTTCACCAGTATCCAAGATTTTGACATGATTGTGACACTCTTTGTTCCCAGAGCCTACTCATATGGTGATTAATATTGGCTCAGAGTGGAGGAAATAGAGCCAGAAATTTTTATTACAAAGAATAAGTAGATTTTTTAATAGTATAAGAAAACGTATTTCCATAAGGTATTACATATCATGCAGTTCATTTAAAGTAAATACAGTATTTCAAAACATCCTGCATTAAATAAGAATGCACAGATTAAACCTAATAAAAACATTTCTAGATGTAAAAAAGTGCTTTTCATTAAAGAACTTACTGCAGATAAAATTTTCAAAACCAAGAAGGAAACTCTCAAGTAAATCACTTAATGGCATATGACACCATAATTTGATTTATGTAACACCGCAGGCAGAGTTTTTGCTCAAAACAAAATGAAGAAAAAAATGGAAATTAAACCACAAATTTAAGAAATGGGTGTTCTTAAATTTCTGGTTAACTGAAATTCAACTTTATTAGGACTAGGGGCCTTTGAGAATCACTTTTTTACTTACAGAAGTAAAAACTTCCCCTAATAGCAGTATACTTTTTTATTTCACCAGAAATATTTTTCTTTGATAATTTAGAATCTTACTAATACATCTGTCATGTTTATGAGCGCCATCTGACTAACTTTTTAAATTTAATTCCCATTTTAACCCTTCAAAAACCGGTGACGTTGCAGTTTCTTATAACATTTTTCCCCCCAGTGACCTTAGGCACTGCAATAAGGAGCACCCTGAAGCCCACTTAGATAAAAATTAGTCTTTTTTTTAAATGATTTTATTAATTTATTTGAGAGAGAGAAAGTACGAGCAGGGAGGGGGTACAGAGGGAGAGGGAGAAGTGGACTCTCTGCTGAACAGGGATCCTGACATGGGACTCGATCCCAGGACCCTGGGAGCATGACCTGAGCTGAAGGCAGACACTTAATGGACTGAACCACCCAGGTGCCCCCAGTCTTAAAGACTTTATTCATAACTTATTTCAAGAAGGGTAGCTTACTGTGTTCCCAGTTATGTGTAGATAGAGCAAGACAGTTTCCTTCCCTGTCTTCAGAGAGCTCACAGTGTAGAATAAGTCAAGTACAGCTTCTGAATCACCAAGAGCCTTCATTTCGTTTTCCAAAGTTTGTATAAATAATTTCATCCATGAGGTAAAGAAAGCCCTTTCTTATGCAGGGCGGACTTTGGAATTCATGAGCAGAATTTTAAACACTTGACAGGATTTCATGTTGACAGGCCTATATTCTGATTTAATTCCCTTTTTCTATCTCTGTGACAATGCCAAATGGTTTTCTGGGTTTTTTTGATTTTTGGTTTTACCCTCAGTTCTTGCAATATGGCTTCTGTACTTCATGATCCAGTTGGCTTCGTTCTGTGACACTTTGCTGAAGCTTTCTGTTTTCCTTCATTGCCCTCTGTGACTCTCTCCTTACCAGAAGGTTGGCCATTGGGAACTCTCCATCTTCCTTTTCCTGGCTTCTTAGTCATCTTGGATTAATCTCAACACTTTTTTAAATGTTGGGTTTTCAATAAAGAAAATGAATGTCTTTCACATTAACTTGAGGTTTGTTGTGAAATGCAAATCTTTTTTTTTTTTCTTGCAACAGTACTCTCTTGTAGATGCCATTTATAACTCCTCCAGAAGATAATGGCTTCTGTTTTAAAGGATGCAATAAAACATATTGATAAAGAAATACGTACTTCAGCAAAGGATGCTTCTAACGTACTGTCAGTTCTCACCACCACTGGATTTTGCAAGATCATAATTAAAACTGTTTGGCATGTGATGTCAATGTATACACTTATCAATCAAGACAAAAAATTTTAGCTACTCCCACATTGATAAAATATTAAAATGTATATGAGTACGTGGAATTTAAAACTTCTAGGGAAAAAAAAATCCTAAACGATAAAGTTAAGATATTTACGTATTTGTTGGCATATCTATTACCTTCAGCATAAGCTATATAGAATTACAAAGTCAACTATTTACATGTCTTGCAAATCAGAAGTTATCAAACTGCTGTCCACAAGCCATATTTTTAGCTCAAAGACAAGTAATTAAGATTCAGTAATTTTTTACTAAGAGACTTTATTTTTAGAACAGTTTTAGATTTGGATAGAGTTGTATTTTGAAGTTCTATGCCTTTTGCCAAATGCAAAATATTACATATTCACCATTACAGTATCATACAGAATAGTATGTCCCCAAAACTCCCCCATGCTCCATCTATTCATCCCTGAATCCTCCTTACTCCCTGAACCCTGGTCGCCATTGATCTTTTTACTTTCCCTGCAGTTTTGCCTTTCAAAGAACATCATGTGGTTGGAACCGTATAGATGTAACCATTTTGAACTGAATTCTTTCACTTAGCAATATGCGTCTAAATGTCCTTTCTGGGTGAGAGCTCAGTTCTTTTCAGTGCTGAATAATATTCCATTGCAAAGATGTACCACAGTTTGTTTACCCAAGAACCTACAGAAAGATGTTTGGGTTTCTTTCGCATTTTGGCAAATATGAATAAACCTGCTACAAGCATTCCTGTACATGTTTTATGTAGGTATAAATTTTCAACTCATTTGGGTGGTCACTAGGAGCACTATTAGTGCTAAGACTGTGTTGAACTGTGTAAGAAACTGCCAAGCTGTCTTCCTCAGTGGCTGCACCACTCTGCATTCCCACCATCAATGGAGGAGAGTTCACGTTGCTCCACATGCTTGCTGGAATTTGGTCAGTGTTTCGGTTTTGTAGCCATTCGAACAGGGTAGGTGTAGTGTTACCTCATTTTGAAATTTTTCTCTTATGACATATGACGTTGAACATTTTATCACATACTTACTTGTCGTCTTATATCTTCTGTGGTGTAACGTTTGTTCAGATCTTTTGCCAGTTTTTAATTGGGTTGCTTGACTTCATGTTACTGAGTCATATGAATTCTTTGTATGTTTTCAATATAAGCCCTTTATCAGACAGGTGTTTCACAGATCTTTCCTTGTAGTTGGTGGATTGTCATTTCATCCTCTTAACAGTGTTTCACAGAGGAGTGTCTTTTTTAGATTTATTTATTTATTTTAGTGAGGGAAGGTCAGAGAGAGAGAGAATCTCAAGCAGACTCTGTGCTGAGTGTGGAGCTGAGCAGGGAGCCTGACATGGGGCTCGATCCCAGGGCCTTGAGATCATAATCTGAGCCGAAATCAGGAGTCAGCCACTTAACCAACTGAGCCACCCAGACGCCCCTTAATTTTCTTTTTCTTACTGCATAGTATTTCATGGTATGAATCTACTGAAGTTTTTTATGGGAAATTTTTTTTCCAGATTTTGCATAGTACAGATAAAGCTTCCATGAACACTCTTGTATTGAATTTTATGAGGACATAAGTATTTATTTTCCCTGGGGAAATGTCTAGAAGTATGACTGCTGCATCATATGATACATGTATATTTACGTTTAAACACACACACACACACACACACACACACACACAGCTATTTTTAGCATGATTGTACTATTTTACATTGCCATCAGCCATGTATCTGTGTAATAGTTTCTCCACATTGTTGCAAACATTTGGGTATTATCAGTGTTTTTGTTTGTTTTTATGTTTTTAGCAATTCTAACAGATAGTGAGATCTTATCATGGTCTTACTGTCCATTGCCATAATGACTAGTGAACGCTAAATGTGTTCTCATGCACTTATTTGCCATCTGAATACCCCTTCACTGAAATATATATTCATGTCTTTTACCCTTTGTTTTTCAGTTAAAGGTGAGAGATTTATTCACTTTGAAGAGAAACCAGAGTATTTTTACCCATTTTCTAATTGGATTTATTTGGCTTTTATTTTATATATTTATTTCTTTATACTTTACCGCTGAGTTTTGAGAGATCATCATGTATTCCTGATATGAGTCCTTTTCCAGATGCGTGGTTTTCAAATACCTCCTCACACCCATAGCTTGTCCTTTCATTCTCTTAGCATGGTTTTCACAAAGCAAAAGTTTTTAATTTTCACAGAGTATAATTTAAAATGTTTTTTATAAATTTTATGGATCATGATTTTGATGTGAGGCTGAAAGCTGTTCGTCATGCTCAGGGTTGGCAAGTTTTTATCTTATTTTTTTCCAAATATTCTATAGTTTCATTTTACCCTTGAACCTATGATCAATCTTTTAAAAACATTTATTTATTTATTTATTTATTTATTTGAAAGAGAGAGAGATCACGAGCTGGGGAAGGAGCAGAGGGAGAGAGAATCTCTAAGCAGACTCTGCGTAGAGTGCAGAACCCACATGGGGCTCAATCTCATGACCAAGAGATCATGACCTGAGCTGAAACCAAGAGTAGGACACTTAACCTACTGAGCCACCAGGTGCCCATTGATTTTGAGTTAATTTTTGTATGACATGAACGATTAGATCAATGTTTCTTTGTTCTGCCTATCGATATCTAATTGCTGTGGCTCATGCCAGGGGAAGTCACCAAGAAAATGTGACTCTCGGTTGACCTTTGAACTGGATCCAGGCAATTGGACGCTCCTCACCCCCTCTGAAGGGGGTACTCTGGGATGTACATTTTGCCCACCATTCCCATAGTGGGAGCCATTTTCAAGGATGCAGCCTTGAGAGAGAAAGTTGTTGTTGAGACCTTCTGGATGGTGTATTGCGACTGCACTCAGAGCTACTATATAAACTTTTAAGATTCCAGCAGGCAGGTGTGGAGATCTACTCATCTTGCAGCCATGCAAGACAGCCTCCTGTGTAAGTTCCCTCGCCTATTAAAACTACCACCTACTAATCTGGAATGGCCTGCCTCTTTCTTCAGTCTCTCCTTATCTTCCCCTGTGGGGTCCAGTTTCAGGTTTGACCTGGGAAATCCCTAAAGATGTGAACCAGCAGGACTACTTATTGAAAAAACTGTTCCTCTTCCACTGAATTGCTTTTATGACTTTGTCCAAAAATAGTGGGCCCAACTTGTACAGGGCTATTTTGCGGTACTCTTCTGTTCAGTTGATCTATGTTTGTTTTTCCCCACTAATAGCATACAGTCTTGATTATTGTAGGTAAATAGTGAGTCCAGGAAGCATGTTTCCTTCCACTATATTCTTTGTAATGTTTGGTTTTGATAATTTGGTATGTTTTTTTCCATAAACATTTTAGAAAAGGCTTGTCTATGTCTCTGAAAAAAAAAAAAGCTTGCTGAAATTTGTATGAGAATTACATTAAATCTGCATATCAAGTTGAGAAAGTTTTTTTTTTTTATCTGCAGTTTATTTTCTCTCTTTTGTTCAGTTTGGTTAATTTCTATTTTTTCATCTTCAATTTCAGTGATTCTTTTCCTGTTCCCTCATTCTTGTGTTGAAAATTTTATTTTACATATTTCATTTCCACGTTCTACAATTTCCATTTGGTGTTTCTTTACGTCTTTCACTTCTTTGCTGAGACTTTCTATTTCTTTGTTAAAGACTTTCTATTTTTTTTTTCATTTTTTTCAAGGATGTTCATGAAGCACATTGAAGCATTTGTATGATGGCTGCCTTAAAATCCTCTCAGGTAATATATAACCTCTATTATCTTGGTATGAGCATCTATTGATTGTTTTCCTCCTTGAAGTTGAGATTTTCCAGATTCTTGTTATGAAAGGTGATTTTTGATAGAAACTGTGATATTTTACATATCATGCTATGCATCCCTCAATCTTACTCAAATCTTCTGTTTTAACTTGCCTTCCATGACACTGCCCCATCAGGGGAAAGTAGGGGAGGCACTGACTTCTTACTGACATAGAAGGTAGAAAATCATGTTCCCATTCAACGTCTACTGATACCTGGGGGAAAAGGTCTTTGTTACTGCTCAGTTGAGGAAGGGGTACAGCTGTTTACTAGATGTCTACTCTACTCTACTATCCTGTCTGGANGGACAGGAATGCCTTTCCCATGTGGCTTCCATTGATATGGATGGGGGTCTGGCCTTCTTATATCTGGGTGCTGTTGAAAGTTCTGACTCTCCACTCTCCATGAGTCTTCTACTCACACCACTCCAGCTAGAAGATGGATGGATATCTCTCTATCACCAGGGGGAGGCAGAAGTTGAGGGTCTCTTGTGTTCTCCACTGATACAATGAGGAAGCGGGCCACTCATTCCTGCAGAGCAGGAATGAAAATCTTCACTTCCTCTTTAACTCTAGGCTTTGCTAACATAAGATTTAATAAATTTCAAAATGCTGAAATCTTAAATTTCATAGATTAAATTTCATATTTGAATTAATCTATTAAAATCTCCTCCTCAGTGTTGTGGTTTATTTGTACATTTCAAGCTAGAGCAACTACTCCTGTTGTTCTGAATTCAATTATGAAGTTCTGGCTTTGACCTTTAACAAGCTTCTAGAGATGTATAAAAACATGAAAACATTAATAAGTTATTAGCCTTGCCTGCATCCGCCAGTGAGAAATGTCATTTTGTTTCAACATGCTATCCTGTTATCATGCCTTGAATAGTTACAAAGACTATTTTATATTCCCTTGTGCTTCTGAGTATTTTATCTCACATCTGCTGCCTTAGACTAGCCCCTCATCAGCTTTAATTTCACCTTTTGGTTTCTAGGTTTCTCACAACAGCCGAAAGGACCCAACGGTTAATTACTGCTGGACTGTCTTGAATGGCACATGTACCCTCCATTGTCATCTCTGCTCCTCTTGTCCTTTTCCTCACAAGCTCCCTAGCCTCAAATACTTCCTTCCTTCTGGCGTATCCATTCTATTATTAGACATTTTTGGGTATTTTTTAAATCTCAGGCAGTGTGTGTATACAATATACTGTCCTTGTGCTTGGAATCCATGGTCATCCTCAGTTCAACTTCTTGCAGTCCTTGAGAAATCATCTCAGGAGTTCTACCTTCTGAGAAATTTTCCATCACACCTTCCCACCTACTTCCTAAATTATCTTAAGTCCAGTATTAACTGTTGACACATAAATGAAGAATACTTCAATATTTTTCTTTTTTAAAATAAACTATTTTAGGACAGTTGTTGATATATTAAAAACATTATGAAGATACTACAGTTTCCATATGCTCACACGCAGTTTCCTGTATGATTGATTAACATTTTACACTAATAGTTGAATAGTTATAGTTCCTGGTACATTATTATTAACTAAAGTCCATATTTTTATTCAAATATCCTTATTTTTTACCTACTGATGATTTCTGTTCCAGGATCATATCCAGGATAACACGTTATGTTTCATTGTCATTTCTTCTCAGGCATCTCTTAGACATTTCTTGTTTTCAGTGATCTTGAGAATTTTGAGGAATACTGGATATTTTATAGAATGTCCCTCAGTTTGGATTTATCTGATTTTTCTCTCATGATTGGAATGGGTTATGATGTTTTAGGGGAGAATATTACAGAGGGAAAAGGCCATTCTCATCACTACATGTCAAGGGTGCGTGCTTTCAATATGACTTAATACTCTCGATTCGACCTTTAGCACCTGACAGGTTTGTCAGGTTTCTTTACTAAAACTTACTGTTTTTTCCCCATTTCCATACTGTACACTTTGGAAGGGAGTCACTGTGCGTAGCTCACACTTAAGGAATGAGGAGTCAAACATCATTTCCCTGAAGGTGACGTATCGACACAAATCACTTGGAATCCTTCTGAATGGAAAGTCTGTCTCTTCTCTATGTATTTCTGTAGTCATTAATTAATTTATATTATCATGAACTCATGAATATTTTGTATACATAATTCTTCTTTATTTCATTGCTCAAATTGTTCCCCTTTTGGCCATTGGGAGCTCTTTGAGTGGGCTCATTTTGTGTGAGTTGTATCTTTGGCATGAGAACAAGAAATAATTTATTTCCCAAAATTCCTTCAACAATACTGTTCTACATGTGACACGTTTCTTTCCTTTTCTTTAAAGATTTTATTTATTTATTTGAGAGAGAGAGAGAGAACAAAAGCAGGGGGGAGAGGAAGAATCAGACTTCCCAATGAGCAGGCAGCCCAGTGCAGGGCTCGATCTTGGGACCCTGGGATCGTGACCTGAGCTGAAGGCAGATGCTTAGTGACTGAGCCACCCAGGTGCCCCGTGTGACACATTTCTGATGCTAATACCTGCTGTGTGTTTGTGTGTGTGGATATGTGGGTGGTATAGTTTATAAATAATGAGAGACAAAATGATGTGCAAAGAAAAGAAAAAGATTCAGGACTCAGTTTCCAAGACGTCCATAACTGAGCTTGTGATCTTTAAGAAAACTTCACTTAATCTCCTGTTCCACATCTGAAGAAGTGGCACCATCTTTGTTCACATTAAAAACTTGGAACATTTGTCTGCCATATCCTATAAGTCACTTTGTGCAGCAGTCTTGCCATTTAATTACCATTCAGTAATTGTAATTTTCCCTATTTTTGCTGCCACCATCCTCTTCCCATTTGTTTTTACCTCTGGCAACTCCAGTTACCTCCAAAGGCAAATTAAACGTGAATATATACAGATTAATGTCATAATTAATAGTTTTTAAGAGCAAAACATTTCCATTCTGGGTTACATACATATATGATAAAATTACATAAAGACATGCAATGATCCCCTGCATAATAAATAAGGTCTGGGATGTTCTTATTTTCTCCCTCAGCTTGCTTCTGGCTCTTTCTTGTCTTTTAATTTGCATATCATATCCTCAGAGTTGCCATCTTTGAGCCAAAATTTAGGTTAGAATTTTCATTTATGGACCCCTGAATTTAATGGAAACCAGAACAGAAAACCAGCTTGTATCTTTATAGAGATTACTATAACCATAGTTTTTCACAATACTTAGGGTCTTTTCCCCCATCTATATTGAAAATTAGCCCTAAAATACATGTAAGAATATATTAACTGCTGAGTAATCATTTTAATTTTCAAGTTCAAAATTACAAGATTTTTGGTGGGTATCAAATTAAGTATTTTCCCATCTGTGATGCATACTACAACATGAAGGATGATAATACTTACTAGAGCATAGTGATGCCCATAATTATGTTCATAGTGCTTTTCTCATCAAACCTCAGTAAATACACGTATCTGCATGTTACAGAAAAGGTCTGACTTTATTGACCCGCAAAAGCGTTTGAATCGAGATTCTGCTGCTTATTAACTTCATGAACTGGGGGTAGCTCCAGCTGTAAGCCTTGGTTTTCCTGAAGTAGGGATAATGATACCCAACTTACAGTGCAAAGATAAAGGATGGTATAGACTTTATTTAATTAGTTTAGGTAGCCCTACAAAACTGTCTGTATCTATATAGTTTTTAAATTTGCAGTTTGATATTACACTATCAAAACAATTTTGCACTTAATGTCATTCTGTTTAATTTCATGTTAATAAATCATGTTATATATAAAGAAGATAGAGAGAAAAATATGAGATTTCATATACCCATCACCCAGGATAAAATATGAAATTTTTACAAATGTACTGGAAGTGCCTTGAGTTCTATCTTCTATTACCTTCCCTCTTTGTTAGAAAATGGCTAATATTCTGAAATCTGAATATTCCACTTCATGTATCTTTTTGCTTACCTATTATTTTATATATTTCAACTCAGCAATACATACCAATTTAACTTATTTAAAAGAAACCTTATATAAATATGTATACATATTTACATATATATCCGCATAGATCTTAACTAAACTTACTTTATCATTCAACATTATATTTATGAGATTTGTACTTATTGGCATATGTGTCTCTAATATTTTTCAGTTTCACCATATAAATATATCAGAGGTGGGAACTGATTTATCCATTTAATTAACCATAGTAATTTAGATCAGCAATGTTCAATAGCAGTTTCTGCAATGATATAAACGCACATATGATTAATGAGCGCTTTAAATGTAGTTGGTGCAACATAGTAACTGATTTTATTCTATTTTAGTTTAGTGAATTAAATTATAAAAAAATTACATGTTTTATTTATAGTGCAGAGAGGAGCAGAAGGAGAGGACCAGGCAGATTGCACTGAGCTCAAAGCCTGTTGTGGGGCTTGATTTCACAACCCTGAGATCATGACCTGAGACAAAATCAAGTCTGAGGCTTAACCGACTGAGCCACCCAGATGCCCCTAAAATATAAATTTGAATAGCTACATGTGGTCAGTAACTATTGTACTGGGCAACACAGATACAGATTTTTTTTTTCAGTTTTTGTTATATCTGCTAATGCTTATGTCTGACTCCTATGGACACGTGAGAGTTTCTCTTAATGCATATCAAATGCTAGTGTTGATGGGCCACAGGTCAGGCATATCCCAAAGCTGTAATAGAATTGCCGTGTTGTTCTCTAAAATTACTGTAACAATTTATACTCCTACTGTCAGTATATGGGAGTTCCTATGTTCCTACTTACAAGGTAACTCTTGACATTGTCAGGCTATAAAAATATCAGTATTATGAGTTTTAACATTTCCTCTTGTGCTTTTAATTTTTATTTACTTAATTACAAGAGAGGTTGAGTACCTTTCATGTTAGTTATTGGCCATTTGGAGTGCCATTTCTCTTAACCAGCTGGCCATAAAATGTATCCATTTATTTTACTGGCAAAAAATTTAAATGTAGAGCAACCTTCAGTTATGTGTTAATGCTCTCATTGTATTCAAGAAGAATCTGATACAAAGAGAAGCAGAAAATTGTGCAATGTCACGGTCATGTCAGTGATTAAGGTTTTTTTTTTCCTCCCTGATAATTGTCTCTTTCCTTTGGACTTTGGGATTTTGATGATTTTCTTATTCAGAGAAACTAGGAAAGGGTGGAACATCGTGGTCCTGGTTGCCTTATGTGTGACTTAACTTGGTTTGAAAAACGGTGGGTGGAGCTTGACTCTGTTGAGTGTTCTGTGGTCCACCGGAGCAGAGTATTGATGAGTATTATTCAGACAACCCAGCCTGGAGAAGTTCTCTGTGGGGATGCATTGATTCTTCATTTTCCTGGATCTGCCCAGCATGGTGCTTTTCTATTGCCTGAGGTTCCTTTAGATTTGAAATCACTTTTGGGTTTCCTAACGTTAATACCTGCCCCTCTAATTCTCAAATCATCTCATCCCTGCCTGGTGTACAGCACACACACAACCTATGTTTTGGTATTATCAGCAATGCATTTAGAAGGTGCACAATTTGATGCATATTTCTCCTTCCCTCCATAATGGGCTCTGTCCTTCCATCAGGATATGAATATGTATATTTGCATATCTATAAATATTCCTATGTGTGGCATCTATATCTGTATTTAGTTCATCAAGAGTTCATATTCATGTCTACCTCTAGTCCATTACCATAGGGATCATTCTGTCCAATTCTACTTGGTTTTCTGTTCCTACTTGTATATTCTACTCCAATAGTGAGAAACTGTGTCCCTCAATCCACTGTCCAATTACAGTTATAACCACTATTGTTCAATTCAAATACTGATGTAGATGTTTCCAAAATTGTTAGCCCGTATCTCTGTGAGACGCGATTTTGTCAAAGTATAATACTTTGCACAATACTTTTTGCTTTTAGTCTTACAGATTCCACTCATTTCCAAAGTTACTTAAGTCAGCATCTTCCCCTCCCCCCACCTCCTTCAGTAAATCTGTTTCATACAGGGGTAAAACAGATTCTTTTGTCACATTCTGCATTCCATCCTGGGACCCTCTGAGCTCTGAAATGACTCTTGTCCACATTGCATACACCGAAGTCCAATATTGAACGATAGAGTTCTATAAGTTTTGACAAATGCACAGTGTTATGTACCCACTATTCCAGTATCAGACTTAAGAGTTCACTACCCTAAAAATTTCCTGTGCCCTATGTATTCAGTCCTCCCACTAAAAACCTCCCACCTCATCCCCTGACGACCACTAAACTATTATCTCATGAGTTTGCTTTTCCAGAACAGCGTATAGTTGGATACAATCTTTTCAGCTCAGCTTCTTTCCCTCGCCAATATGCAGTTAAGATTTCTTCATGTCTTCTCATGGCTTGAGAGCCAATTCCTTGTCATCCTGAGTAGCATTCCATTGTATGGATATAACACAGGTCATCCATTTACCTAAATGAAGGATATTGTAGTTGATTCCAGTTTTGGACCATTATAAATAAATCTGCTATAAACTTTCAGGTGCAGTGTTTCTGTTTTCTTGTGTGTGACTAAAAGTTTTCAAATTAATTGTTTAAATATTTAGGAGAGTGACTTCTAGATGATGTGGTAAGATGATGTGTAACTCTATAAGAAACTACCAAACTGTATTCTGAAGGGGCTATACCATTTTGCAATCCCCCCAGCAGTGAGGAGAGTTACTGGCATTGTACGGCCTGGTCAGCAGTTAGTAGTGTATGTGGGGTTTTTTTTTTCTTTTTTTTTTTTTTTTTTTTTTGAATTTGTCATTTGTGTGTGTGTTGGACTGTGGTACCACATTGTTGTTTTAATCCGCGACTCCCTGAGGACAAATGATTTTGAGCGTCTTTGTATATGCCTTTTTTTTATTTGTATGTCTTCGATAAGGTGTCTGTCACGTTTTTCACCCATTTTTCACGTAGGTTATTTGGTTACTCATTGTTGAATTTTAGGTGTTTTTCGTATATTTTGGATACAAGTCTTGTATGATATGTGTTTATCAAATATTTTCTCCGAGTTTGTGGTTTGGCTTTTCATCCCCACCCCCTCCTCCGATCCACAATGGAAACTTCAGGAGAGCACGTGATGTGATGAACACTGGGTGTTATACGCAACTGATAAATTATTGAACTCTACATCTGAAACTAATGGTGGCTAATTGAATTTAAATTTAAAAAAAAAAGGAAACTTCAGGATCTTTGATATGGTAAGGTTTCTGGAAGGAAAGCCCATGGCAGTGGGGGCACCCCCAAGACTGAGACCCCAGGGGTTTTTCATTGTCACAACAATTGTCAAGAGTTCCATGAGATTGTTCCTACCAGTTTATGGTTCCAGCTATGACTGTCTGGATGCACCTGTCTGTCCAGGTTTCCAGGAGGCAGTTTGTTCTGTAGCTTCTTTTCTCTTATATGTTCTAGAAAAATTATTGACTTTCAGTTTGTCTAGGCTTCCTTAGTATAAGAATGAATGAGAGTGAAAACTTTCAGGATTTGTACATGTGGGAACTGAAATCAGAAGTCTAATGTATTTTTTATAAATAGAATATGGCTTTTATTGTTGTTGTTTTACTTTATATTTGAATTTATGTTAGTTATATACTTTTTTGCATTTTGATACTTTTTTTTCCTGGTTTGGTCAAATTACTATTGATTCTATATTTCCCATTGCCAACTTGGAAAATTTAGTGTGCTTCTCCATGCCATTAATTTTTGACTTTCTTAACCTGGAACTCATGCATTTATTCAGTGAATATTTATTGATTACCTACTACTTATCGTTTCTTCCTAGCATGGGAATAAAACATTGAACAAAATAGATAAGACCCTGCCATAATAGAGTTTATATTCTAGTTATTCTAGTGAAGAAAGGAGCAAATAAATATACAATAAAATGTCAAGTAATAAGTGCTATGAAGACAAAAATAAATCAGGTAATGGATTGGATATTGGTATGACTGTTTCATAAGTCATGATGCTTGGGAAAATTCTGGGAAGGGTCTATATTTCTGACAATAAAACACATGTTTTTTCTTCTTTAATTAAAAATAAAAACTCTAATTTTTGCCCCGAATCTCCAAGGAACTGTTGAAAAGGAAAAACAAAGCTGGGGGCATCACAATGCCGGATTTCGAGCTGTACTACAAAGCTGTGATCACAAAGACAGCATGGTACTGGCACAAAAACAGACACATAGACCAATGGAACAGAATAGAGAGCCCAGAAATGGACCCTCGGCTCTTTGGGCAACTAATATTTGATAAAGCAGGAAAAAACATCCGGTGGGAAAAAGACAGTCTCTTCAATAAGTGGTGCTGGGAAAATTGGACAGCTACATGCAAGAGAATGAAACTTGACCACTATCTCACACCATACACAAAAATAAACTCCAAATGGATGAAAGACCTCGATGTGAGACAGGAATCCATCAAAATTCTAGAGGAGAACATAGGCAGCAACCTCTATGACATCGGCCAAAGCAATCTTTTTCATGACACATCCCCAAAGGCAAAGGAACAAAGATAAAAATACTTATAGGACTTCATCAAGATTAAAAGTTTCTGCACAGCCCAAGGGAAACAGTCAGAAAAACTAGAGGCAGCCCAGGAATGGGGAGAATATATTTGCAAATACACTGACAGATAAAGGACTGGTATCCAAGATCTACAAAGAAGGCTTCCTCAAACTCAATACCACGAGAAACAAATAAACAAATCAAAAATGGGCAGAAGATATGGAACAAATCTTTTCCAATGAAGACACTTCTAAATGGCTAACAGACACATGAAAAAATTTCAAAATCATTAGCCATCAAGGAAATTCAATAAAACCACACTGAGAGATACCACCTTACGCCAGTTAGAATGGCAAAAATAGACAAGGCAAGAAACAGCCTAAAATTGTTGGAGAGGATGTGGAGAGAAGGGGATCCCTCCTACATTGTTGGTGGGAATCAAGTTTATCAGCCACTCTGGAAAACAGTGTGGAGGATCTTAAAAGTTAAAAATTGGCACCCTATGAGCCCAGCCATTGCACTGCCAACGTATTTACCCCAAAAGATACAGGCGTGGTGAGAGAAGGGCCATATGCCCCAATTTCATAGCAGCAATGTCCACAATAGCTAAATTGTGGAAGAGCGGAGATGCCCTTCAACAGATGACTGGATTAAGAAGTTGTGGTCCATATACGATGGAATATTACTCAGCTATCAGAAAGAACGAGTTCTCAACATTTGCTACAACATGGACGGCACTGGAGGAGATAATGCTAAGTGAAATAAGTCAAGCAGAGAAAGACAACTATCATATGATTTCTCTCATCTATGGAACATAAGAACTAGGATGATCGGTAGGGGAAGAGAGGGATAAAGAAAGGGGGGGTAATCAGAAGGGGAAATGAAACATGAGAGACTATGGACTATGAGAAACAAACTGAGGACTTCAGAGGGGAGGGGGGTGGGGGAATGGGATAGACCGGTGATGGGTAGTAAGGAGGGCACGTATTGCATGGTGCACTGGGTGTTATACACAACTAATGAATCATCGAGCCTTACATCGGAAACCGGGGATGTACTGTATGGTGACTAACATAATATAATAAAAAATCATTAAAAAAAAAAAACAACTCTAATTTTTTCCTCACAAATATGTTCTACTTTCACTTCCCATTATTCCCAGAATGAGATCTTCAGAATGCTCTATTTTATTTTTCTTCCTTTTTTTCCCTTCATTAACAACAACATCTATATTTACTTATATAGATAATATTTTTACCTATTATATAGATGAAATGAAAAAATATTAAAATAAAATTAAAAATTAAAAATATAAAATTATGTAAAACATAAAATTTAAAAATTAATATATAAAAATTAAACATAAAATTAAATCCCTCATAATGCCTAATCTATATTTTATTAAATTATATTATATGCCAATATTATATTTGCTTATATGTACATTCATAGATATTTATGTAAATTAGATATTATTATATATTTCACATCTTTCGTACTCATCACTTCTTTTCAAAGTTTTTCTTCATTGTAGAGATTTAAAGAAAAATGTTGGTTAGAGTCTTAACTCAAATATCCCCTTTAAATGAGATTCATGGGTGATAAACTCTCCAATATCTACAAATATCCTTCTTTTGCTCCAGTAAGATATTGACAGCTCTGTTGGGTGTAACATCTTCATATCACATTATTTTCTTTTGGTGGTTTTTCTATCACCCTTTAGCTTCTGGAGTTACACATGAAAACTTGAATACTGCCCTTATCTTTTCCTTTTTAAGAAAATGTTTCCCCATCCCAAGTTTATAAGATTTTCCCTTCATTTTTTTTTGTGTTTATGTGTGACTTTGAAACTCTTGTATGTGGTGGTATTTTCTTCATCAGCTCACTGGAGCCCAGGTCTTGCTGGAATGCCTTGAATAATGGTGGTTCTACAAATCGTGCAGGTAAAGATGGTTGGTGGCCTGTAATCAAGTTAGGGTACGTTCTCATCCAGGTGTTAATGCTCTTGTTTTTTCCCAGACTCACAAGTAGAAGGATCCAAACACTTCTGGTACTTGGAGTTCAGGCAAATCAGGCAAATTCACACAAGATCAACGTGGTTCTCATATTTCTGTCGGCCAGGCTCTTTCTAAGAGATAAAGATATGGAGAAAGGTACAGATAGAGATATATAGACATTATGTATTTTTCTTTATAGTTCTCTCAAAGCAGCCTCTAGTTTCTGCACTGGCCACAAGAGCCTTGCACTACTTCTGTTCTACTGGCTTCCCCTAGACCAAAGCCCTCCTTCCCACTCAGTTATCCGCAGGGCCCAGAAACTAGCTGGGTTGTAGCTGAGAGTGGAAGGGAAGAACAGTGCTTATGAATCACCATTTCCTGGAGTCTATTCCAGAAATGGCCTCTATGGTTATGTATTGATGTTTGGGGGTTATAAGGTACTACACGGACCCTCCGAAAAATGCTTAGGCTACTGGATGAAAGCAACCTTAGAAATTATTGTCAGAATGATTCATTCTGAATTAAAAAAAAAAATACCTGAGGGTTCCATAATAAGCATTTTTTTTATTATATTAGTCACCATACAGTACATCATTAGTTTTTGATGTAGTAGTGTTCCATGATTCATTGTTTGCATATAACACCAAGTGCACCATGCAGTACGTGCCCTCTGAAATACCCATCACCAGGCTAACCCATCCCCTCACCCTCCTCCCCTCTGACACCCTCAGTTTGTTTCCCGGAGTCCATAGTCTCTCATGGTTTGTCTCCCTCTATGATTTCCTCCCCTTCAGTTTTCCCTTCCTTCTCCTAATGTCCTCCATGCTATTCCTTATGTTCCACATGTAAGTGAAACCATATGATAATTGTCTTTCCTTGGTGGACTTATTTCACTTAGCATAGCCCCCTCCAGTTCCATCCATGTCGATGCAAATGGTGGGTATTCATCCTTTCTGATGGCTGAGTAATAGTCCATTGTGTATATGGACCACATCTTCTTTATCCATTCGTCTGTTGTAGGGCATCTCGGCTCTTTCCACAGTTCGGCTATTGTGGACATTGCTGCTATGAACATTGGGGTGCACGTGCCCCTTCTTTTCACTACATCTGTATCTTTGGGGTAAATACCTAGTAGTGCAATTGCTGGGTCATCGGGTAGCTCTATTCTTAACATCTTGAGGAACCTCCATACTGTTTTCCAGAGCGGCTGTACCAGCTTGCATTCCCACCAACAGTGTAAGAGGATTCCCCTTTCTCCACATCCTTGCCAACAAGAATGAGTGTTGAGTTTGAGAAATTCTTTGTAGATCTTGGATATCAGCCCTAATGTCATTTGCAAATATCTTCTCCCATTTCGTGGGTTGCCTCTTAGTTTTGTTGACTGTTTCCTTTGCTGTGCAGAAGCTTTTTATCTTGATGAAGTCCCAAAAGTTCATTTTTGCTTTTGTTTCACTTGACTTTGGAGACGTGTCTTGAAAGAAGTTACTGTGGCCGATGTCAAAGAGGTTGCTGCCTATGTTCTCCTCTAGGATTTTGATGGATTCCTGTCTCACATTGAGGTCTTTTACCCATTTTGAGTTTATCTTTATGTGTGGTGTAAGGGAATGGTCCAGTTCCATTCTTCTATATGTAGCTGTCCAATTTTCCCAGTGCCATTTTTGAAGAGACTGTCTTTTTTCATTGGATATTTTTTCCTGCTTTGTCAAAGATTAGTTGATCATAGAGTTGAGGGTCTGTTTCTGGAGTCTCTATTCTGTTCCATTGATCTGTGTGTCTGTTTTTGTGCCAGTACCATGCCGTCTTGGGGCATCATGTTACCTGACTTCAAGCTATACTACAAAGCTGTGATCACCAAGACAGCATTTTTTTAGCTAAGCAAACACATTTTCATTTTTTTCATATTTTGTCAAGACTTGATGAGGTTTCTTATTTGGTAGAATAACTTTAGTAATGTCAAAAGAAGAATTTTAGTCACAGTCTTATATTCTGATGAGAGTTTTATCTTTGTGTGTGTGTGTGAGAGAGAGAGAGACAATATTTCAGTTTTACTTTCTTAACTAAAGAAATTCTATTTATCATTGAAGTCATCGTTGAACCTCAACAAAATAATTTACACCTTCTTCCAAATTACTTGTTTTGGTGGTATTTGCTTAATATTATAACGTAACTAGTTGTTTGACTATCTAAATACTTTTTTCCATGAACATTTGGGCTGCGTATAATGTATTCTAAATATAGTCTTTAGCACATATGGGTGTTTAATGCTGACTTGACTGTAAGAGTCAATCAGATGAAGATATTCGGTTATATGATTTATTAGAGAGAACTCAATGATCAGTTTTGTTAAGAGTCTTTAACAGAGACTACTGGTCAAAAGGGTTATTGCTCAGTAAGGCTAGTAAATTTAATTTTTGTCCTTTATTGACATGAAGTCTAGAGTTACATGTAACATTTTCCAAAATAAATGAAATATGCTAAAATGTAGACTTCTTTCTTTCTTTCTTTCTTTCTTTCTTTCTTTCTTTCTTTCTGAGAGAGAAAGAGCACACGAGTGGTGCGGGAGGGACAGAGGGAGAGGGAGAGAGAGAGAATCTTACACAGGCTCCACACCCAGCCTGCTGCCCAACACAGGGCTCTATCTCAAGACCCTAAGATCATAACCTGAGCTGAAATCAAGAGTCAGAGGCTTGGGGCGCCTGGGTGGCACAGCGGTTAAGCGTCTGCCTTTGGCTCAGGGCGTGATCCCGGCGTTATGGGATCGAGCCCCACATCAGGCTCCTCTGCTATAAGCCTTCTTCCTCTCCCACTCCCCCTGCTTGTGTTCCCTCTCTCGCTGGCTATCTCCATCTCTGTTAAATAAATAAATAAAATCTTAAAAAAAAAAAAAAGAGTCAGAGGCTTAACTGACTGAGCCACCTAGATGCCCTAGACTATACCTAATAACTGGAGCCCTATTCTCAGTTGTAATTAGCCTAGAAAACTGTTCTCAGATTTCTTTTATCACATAAAAGATCACATGGTTATCACAGATCCGCTAGTAGTAATTTAAAATGAATTTTCAAATGAATTTTTGAAGCTGAAATGAATTTAATTTGCCTCAGAATTTACTGTAAGGTGGAGTTCCCACTATTATAAATCACTGGAGCATTTTCTGAGATAGGTAAACTTTTAATAAGGAAATGACTTCTCTTGTCTAAGTCTAGATAGGAAGCACTTGAGAAAGATAATGAAAAATGAACTAAAAATGCCCCCACATGGAATCTAAGCTGGTGTGTGGGGTGGAGAACACATGGACGCTGGAAAAGCTTCCACAGTGGCAGGGTCTCCATCTGTAGGATCAAAAAACAAGTTTTTGCAGCCTTGAGCATGACTGTGAACCAGACAGTTTTTATTATTCATTCCAATGATAAGATTCAATGAGTACAAAATTATAAAAACTACTTGCCTGTATAACAGCGAGGAAAATAATTTGTCCCAAAGAAGTGTGACTATTATTGTTTTTAAATCAAATAGCCGATGCGTAGCACATACAGGAGGCGATGTGATTCAGGCCAGGTGTGCTGAGGTTCTAAATTGCTGCCGAGTTTACCCCAAGGGACAAAATACCTGCTGTTACCTGTTAAGTTAGTTATTTTTATTGTTGAACTCATTTGTCTCTTCCAGTGGGTGGATGGATGATGTTAGCCTTCCCTTATAGAAGTAAAGAACATGATATTTACTAGTGGAGATCTCTTGATATTTAGAACTGTCATTAAGTCATAGTTACTTTAGGCTTCAAATAGGCAGGCTTTAAAAGTCATTGCATTTTTTAAAAAATTCTAAATTAGAAGCAAGATGTTGTATGTGTAGCAAAGATTTCTACTTTACTCCACAAACAGTTAATAGTGATTTTATTTCCAATGTTTCCTGCCCAAACTGAGACAGTACCTTATTAATGTCAAGTGGCCCAATTATAAAGTCTAGAGATCCTGGCTTTGAAGTGATTAAACAGCCACCCAAGACCAGAGGTATCATTGCCACATGCTCTCCTAATTATCCCAGGCATCTACAGGGCAGTAGGCATACACGCCGGACTGTGTGCAGTCTTGGAGTTTTGTAAGGAAAGACAAGGAGCTTGGCTATCCAGCACTCACAGGCATGATGCAGTAGCTCAGCAAACTCCCAGTTACCGGCATCTACTGGGTTAGACCACCTGTGGGGTAGCAGCCCCACAGAGTCCCTACCATAGCACTTAGCCTGCCCCGTGGAGGGGTTGAGGGGACAGCAGCCCCTCTGTACCAGATTATAATTGCCTTTTAGTAAGGACATCTAAGTCAATAAGAGGCTTTGCATAAGGAGCCGTAGAAGGCAATCCAACCCCACTGCCCGATGACATGGCCTGTGTACTGACCTCTGGGCTGAGGCATCAGCTGGCGATACTGAAGACTATTTCTGCTAAGTACGAAGTAGCAGTACCCAGCTGGGGTAGGGCACTAAGGGTTAGGGTCACTGAAAGTGTCCCAGGGTTGTTGGAAGCCAGTCCGCTTCTTGGCAATTTGGGACTCTCCCTGAATTTTATTTTTAAACTCTGTCTGGGATTAGTACCAGATTAAGAACCGGATCATCCTTTAAAACCAGTGCTTTGCCATGACTAATATTAGAAAGCCAATCAGGGGGAGAGCCACCAAACTACAGAGGGTCCTTACAAGGATGGCCTGGATTACGATAGAGGAAAAGATTTGGATTCCATGGTTCATATTATATTTTTATGAACTGATAGGAAGCAGCCTATGAGTAACACATACAGTAGTCAGCATGCAATATTAGAGGAAACACCATGTCTACTCTTCTACATAAGGCATAAATCATCTCCTACAACTTTGAATAAAATATATTTTGGGCTTTGTGCTAGGTTTTTAAATAATGTGTTTTATTTCATCCTTGTACCAAGTAGGTGAGGTAAGTGTAATCATTAAATTTTTGGATAATGAGACTGAGGATTAACATTTTTAAAAAGTAACCCACTTTCATGAAAGGAAGAAGTGATTTTTTTTTCTATGATGACTCAGTATTAAATCTCATGGTTAAGACTTTTCTGTAGTATTTTTGCATGTTCCTAAGTAGCTGAAAATAAACCCTCAACTTATACATGAGTACCTATTTTATCTCAGGATTGAAAAAATAGAAATAAACACATTTTTCTGTGCTTTACTTAATACATTCTCATAATCTAGGGAGAGTAAAATTAAACAGATAGATATATGAATCAAATCAAACAATTAAAACATTTAACTGAAATACAGTATCAGAGAGGTAAATACATATTTACATTGAAACATAGAGGGGTAACATCTAGCATCTTAAGTTATGTCAGATGAAAAATAAGTTTTTATAACTGTATTAGGGTTGGATTTTTTTATAATCATATTCCTGAGTATGTGTCATAAAAAGTGAAATAAATTATCTTTGCTTCCAGTAACATTACTGTTAGGCTTTGGAAACAGCTGAGTAAGAGCTATTATTTATAGGCCTACAATATAATTTCTAAGTGAAATTGAAATGGAAAAATCTCAGCCTTTCTTTTTCTTTTTTCAAAGTACCAAGTATACCTATGGAATATTTTTATTTAGTTTAAATTGATGTATGGATTTGAATATTATAAGAAACGATTTCACGTTCTCCAACCAGACTTCTGTTTATGATACTATGATAATGTGCTTTTGAAATTTCCCTATGAAAGTGTTTCAGTTTTATCTCACTGGAGGTTCCTGTAATTAAAGGAACTTTAAATAAGTTAGTCGAATATGGATATATTTTAAATTTAAGGAAAGAATGGTTGAATGGGGATAATCAATGGTGGCTGAAAAGTGACGTCAATGGCACCAATCGAAACCAGGATGGACTTGTGGCCCTATATGTTGCAAGCCTCTTTTTTTTTTTTTTTTTAAGATTTCATTTATTTATTTGACAGAGAGAGAGAACAAGCAGGGGGAGCAGCAGGCAGAGGGAGAGGGAGAAGCAGGCTCTGGATCTGGGGCTGGATCCCAGGACCCTGGGATCATGACAGGGGTGGAAGGCAGCTGCATAACCCACTGAGCCACTCTGGCGCCCCAACAAGCCTCTTCTAATAGATGGTCCTGATGAAGTGTTTACTGATATTGATGCAAATATAACTTTTTCGCAATAAAAACTATTACTCTGTTCAAAAGCACTATAGGGTGCATAAAAGCAGCTCTTCAATATTAAAGCAAATTCTTCAAGTTACTTTAAGTCATTATTCACACACAATAAAATTGAACCTTTTAAGTGTAATAATTTAAAGACTTTTGACAAATAGTTACAGAACAGTAAGCAATAAACTCAGCACATTGTTCATTGCCATCGCGTCAGAAAGTTCCCGTAATCCCTTATCACTAGCGTGAGCCCAGGACAACCTATGATCTATATTTTTATCTCCGTAGTTTTGCCCTTTTGAGAATTTCATATAATGGAATTGTATAATATGAAGCCTTCATGTCTGCTTCTCGCCCTCACACTTCGGAATTCGTCCCTGTTGCTGCATATCTTAGTATTTTTTTTTCTTTTTATTGTGGAGTCTCGTCCCTTGAATGAATATGCTAAAGTTTGGCCTTTTACCACCTGAAGAACAGCTGGGTAGTTTCCAGTGTGGGGCTATAAATATAAAAACAAAAAAATAACTGTGGATGTTCACCTGCAAGTCTGTGTTTTCATTTTAAGTGAATAGCTGGAAGTGGAGTGGCTGAGGTGAATGGTAGATGTGTTTTTAGGGTTATGAAAAACTGTCGAACATTTTCCCACGCGGCTGGAACATTTTGCACTCACGCCCTCTGTGTGTAAGTTCCAGCTGCCCCACATCCTCATTAGCGTCTCTTATTTTCAACCTTTGATTTTCTCTGTTTTTCAAATGTAATTGGGTCACTGTGCACTTAATTTATGTTTCCCTAAAAGCTAATGGATTTGAGCATTTTCCCATATCTGTTGCCATTCTTCTGTCTTCTTTGCAGAAATCTATTTAAATCTTTTTTTTTCTCTCTATTGGATCATTTTTCTTTTAATTATTGGATTATGAATTATATGAATTCTTTATATATTCAGAATATAAACCCTCATATCAATATTGATTTTAAAAATATTTTCTGCAGAGGGGAGGGGGGTGGGGGAATGGGATAGGCTGGTGATGGGTAGTAAGGAGGGCACGTATTGCATGGTGCACTGGGTGTTATATGCAACTAATGAATCATCGAACTTTACATCAAAAACCAGGGATGTACTGTATGGTGACTAACATAATATAATAAAAAAATTTTTTTAAATTAAAAAAAATAAATAAAAATATTTTCTGCTAGTTGGTAGCTTTGCCTTTCATTTTATTAAAAGGGTCTTATGAGGTGCAAAACTTCTTATTTATTTTGAGGAAGTCAAATTTATCATTTTTTTCTTTTATGGTTTTTGCTTTTTTTGAGTTTTTAGCACAGAAAACTTTGCATAAGTGAAGGTCAGATATATTGTCTTTGATGGTTTCAATCAGATAGTTCAAGGTTTTCATTTTTATATTTAATTTTGTGATAAATATTTAGTAAACTTTGGAATATGGTGCAAGGTAGAGTTTGCAGTACACATTTTTTGCATGTGTATTTCCACGATTTCCAGAATTATTTGTTGAAAATACTACCTTTTCTCCCTTAAATTACTTTTGTATTTGAACATCTGTCAAAAATGAATTGATCGTATAAAGTGGGTAGATTTCTGGACACTCCATTAATCTACATGGCTGTTTTTGAGCCAATATTACACCGTCTCAGTAATTTCAGATTTTAGTAAGCTGTGAAACCAGGTGGTCTGAGCTCTCCAGCTTTATTCTTTTCTTCCATTTTTTTTGACTTTTCTACATAATCTTATTTTTCCATAAAAATATTTTACAGTATGTCCATTTCTACCAAAATACCATTGGAATTTTCTATTGAGATTTTACTGAATGTATAAAATTTGGGAGGAATATTGAAGTCATATTATTATTAAGACTTCCAATTCATGGACATCATATACTTCTCTATTTATTTAGATCCTCTTCAGTTTCCTCGGAAATACTTTGTAGTCTACAATGTACAGGTCTTACATATATTTTATGACATTTTTTCCTAAACCTGCCATATTTTCCATGCTATTATAAATCTTTTCAATTGTATCAGTTGTACTTTACATATTTTGAAGCTCTTTTTTTGAAGGGGCATATTCTTGTAGGATTGTGTTGAGGATTGTTATGTCTTCTTGGTGAATTGACTCTTATACAAAACCCTTCTTTAACCTTGGTAGTATTCCTTGTTGTAAAGTCTACTTAGCCTGATATTTACGTAGCCAATCAGGAGCTTGTGGATTTGTGTTTGCATGGCTTAATATGTTTTATAAATTCATCATTAATCTTTGTTTTATATATTTAAATATTAAATATTTATATATTTTTAAACATGGATGTATGTAAATCTTGCTTTTTTAATCCAACTTGACAATTTTTATCATTTAACTGATATATATAGAAGATGTATATAATGTAATTATCAATATATTTACTTTTAAATATACTGTTTTGCTATTTATTTCCTATTTTGCTTTGCTCCTCTTTTTTCTTTTTGACCTTTATTTATTTATTTATTTATTTCTATTCCATTTTATCCTCACTACTGATTTTTGGATCATGCTTCTATGTTTTGTTTTTTAGTAATTGTACTAGGATTACAAAATATATTTTATCACAACTTACCTTCATGTAGTACTATGCATTACACAGTAGAAGAATCTTATCACAATAATCTCCCATTTCCTCACTTTCCTCCTTTGTACTTCATTATCTGATCTTTTACTTTGATGTTCAGTGTAAAATTCACAGTACACTTTTAGTTTTTTGTTTTCTTAATATTATCATTTTTCTTTAAAGATGTTAAATATATGGAAAATACTTTTAAAAAATATTTTACTTATTTATTAAGATTTTATTTTTTTACTTGACACAGAGAGAGAGCAAGAACAAATAGGTGCAGGGAAGAGGAAGAAGCAGGCTCCCAGCTGAGCAGGGAGCCTGACGCAGGGCTCAATCCCAGGACCCTGGGATCATGACCTGAGCCAAAGGCAGATGCTTTACCAATTGAGCCACCCAGGCGCCCCTTAAAGATTTTATTTTTACGTTATCTCTACACTCAATGTGGGGCTCGAACTTATAACCCCAAGATCAGAAATCACATGTTCTATTTTTTTTAAACATTTTATTTATTTGCCAGAGAGAGAGAGAGAGCACAACCAGGGGATGCAGCAGGCAGAGGGAGGAGTAGGCTCCCCGCTGAGCAGGGAGCTGGATGCGGGACTTGATCCCAGGACCCCAGGATCCTGACCTGAGCTGAAGGCAGACGCTTAACCCACTGAGCCACCCAGAAGTCCCCAGGAGTCGCATGTTCTGTTGACTGAGCCAGCATGGTGCCCTGGAAAGTACTTCTTCTATTTATTCTAATTTTCACCACTTCTGATGCCCTTCATTTCTTTTTGTGGATCCAAATTTCCATCTGGTGTCATGTTTATTCTATTCTGTAAGTACGTCTGCTTTCAGTAAATCCTGCAGGTTTTGTTTGTTTTCCCATCGATTGAAAAGTCTGATATTTTTCTTATATTTTACCCTTTCTATTTATTTTTCACCCCTTCTGGCTGCCTTCAATATTTTCTCTTAATCTTTGTTTTCCCGTACTTTGGCTATAACATGTTATTATGCATATTCTTTGTATTTATCCTGTTTCTGGTTCTCTGAGCATCATGGGTCTACTGTACTGATTTTTATTAATTTAAGAAAACACTTGCCAATCTCATTCAACTCTTCCTCTGATCCTTTCTTATCCTTTATATGTTTTTTGTTTTTCTACTCAGACTTTAAGTACATGTGTGTTAAACAGTTTGATATATAAGCTCATAACTCTAGAGCTCTGTTCTAAATTTTAAAAATTATATTTATGCTTTATTTTGGATAATTTCTATTGAACTATCTTAAAATACACTAATTACTTCTTTTCTGCTCAATATACTATTAAGCTTTTTGAGTGACTTCTGTATCTCAGATACCACATTTTGCATTTCTGGCATTTCTGTTAGATTCTTTGTTAGATTACCATCTCGCTACTAAAATTTCCCATCTACTTATGCATGCTGTGTATCTTTTTCACTATTTCCTTTAATTAATCAGTTACTTCAAATCCCTACTTGAGATTTCCAACAACAGGCCTGTTTCTAAGTTTGATTCTGTTGACTGGTTTTCCACTTTAAAATGAGTAATTTTCTTCTTTTTTTTTTTCCTTCTGTGTGTATCATGTATTTGATAGAATTTCAGATACTATGCATAAGAGATGCGTAAAGACTAAGCAAAATTTTATTCTTGCTTAGAAATGGACATGGCTCAGGGGTGCCTGGGTGGCTTAGTTGGTTAAGCACCCGACTTTTGATCTCAGCTGAGGTTTTGATCTCAGGGTTGTGAGTTCCATGCTGGTCATGAAGCCTACTAAAAAAAGGAAAGAGGGAAAAGAGAGAAAGGGAGAAAGCAAGAAAGAAAGGGAGAAAGGAAGGAGGGAAAGAAGAAAGAAAGAAATGGACATGGCTCTTCTTTCTTACTGTGTTAATGGAGAGAGTTGAATTAATCTAGTCATAAATTAGTTGGGCTTAGCTTTTCTTGTTGCTAAAGTCACCTTCAGTGAACCGTAGACTTCAAATTACTCTATCTTGGCTGACTGCTATCTTATGCTGTAAGACCTGGAGTGACATAGTTTTTCTCAGTGTTGCTGCTTTATTCAAGCTATTAATAGGCTTTGTACACCTGAGACACAGACGGGCTTTCTTTTCTTCCTCTGTTCTTTCAATGGTAGGTTGCTATTGCTTGTACTTAATATAAGACCCTGGGTGGGCATTAGGGAATGAAGGGATGTGTCCTTGGTTCTCCTTCTTTAGCCTTAGTCTTAGGGTCTGTGAGCCTCCAACATAGCCCCGCCCCACCCTTTTTTCCTACTTGATAGCAGTCAGCCAAATACTGCCTTGCAACATTGAGGTATCTTTAGGAAGTGTGATTTTCCTGCTCTTATCCTGATTTGTTTCAGTGTGAGGTCCTCGATGAGAGTACATGTCCCTACCCTGTGCTAGAAACAGATGACTTTCGTTTCTTTCTTTCTGCTAGAAGTGACCCACCATTCCCCTGAACCAGTGGGGAAGGGTGGGAAGGGTTCTAGTTTCTCTTTTACATGGACAGTTTTTGTTTCATATGAGATAAGGGTCTGGGTTCTGTACCATTCCCCTGATGACAGCTTATCACTCCACATCTCTCCGTGTCACTGCGAGCCCTTCTCTGATCTAGAGCCTTCCCCAGCCTCTCTCATGAGCACCCAATGAAGGCTTGTTTTTAGGGCATCCAAGGAGTTAAATTGTACTTGGCCTTTAAGAATTCATTACAATTTCTGTTGTTTTCTTTTATTTTCAAAATAATTTTGCTAGATATATAACTCTAGACTAGTGTTTTCTATCTTTCATCACTTTAAATATTTCCACTGTCTGCTTTCTTGCATGACGTCTGCTTACAAGAAGTCTGCTATAGTTTTTAATCCTTATTCCTCTATAGGTAAGGTTTTGTTGTTGTTGTTGTCGTTGTTGTTTTGTTGTTGTTATTCTACTATACCTTTTATGAAGATTTTGTATTTATCTTTGATTTTCTATGGTTTCGATATAATATACCTTAGTATAGTTTTGTTTGTTTTTTATAATTATGCTGCTTTGTGTTCCCTGAGCTTCCTGATTTTATGGTTTGGTGGTATTATTATTATTATTATTATTATTATCACTATTATTATTTTAGTTCTCCACCATTATTTCTTCAAATATTTTTTTCAGTTTCGTTCTCTCAGTCTTCTTTTTGATACTCCGATTAGATGCATGTTACACCTTTTGAAATTTTTACACAATTCTTATATATCTTGAGTTTTTTTTTTTTTTTTTACTTTTCTTTTTTTTTTTTTCACCTTTGTATTTCATTATGGGAAGTTTTTACTGACATACTTACAAGTTTGCCCATTCTTTCCTCAGCCGTGTGCATTCTATTAATGGGCTTTGCAAAGACATTCTTCATTTTTCTTACATTGTTTTTAATTTCTAGCATTTTTTCTAGCATATCCATCTCCTTATTTACATTAGTCACCTATTTTTGCCTGTTGTTGAATTTTCAATTAAAGCACTTAACATTTTAATTATACTTATTTTAAATTCATCATCCAAGGGACGCCTGGGTGGCTTAGTCCCTTAAGCATCTGCTTTCAGCTCAGGTCAAGATCCCAGGCTGAAAGGTCAGTCCTGCATCTGCCCTCTGTTCCTCGGGGAGCCTGCTTCTTCCTCTCCCTCTGCCTGCCATTCCCCCTGCTTGTGCTCTCTCTCTCTCTCTGACAAATAAATAAATAAAATCTTTAAGAAAACAAACTCATCATCCCAGAATTCTAAATTTGTACCATATATGAATCTTGTTCTAATGTTTGCTTAGTCTCTTCAGATTGTATTCTGTTTTTTTCCCTGCCTTTTAGAATGCCTTGTATTTTTTTGTTGAAATGTAAATATAATGTATCAGGTAATAATCCCTTAGACTGAGATTTTATTTTAATCTGGCTCTGAACTGGGCTATATTTATATTTGTAATGATAGATATCAGGGGTTTCAAAATCCCTGAGTATCCTTGCTTTATTCTCCCTCATTTCCTCTGGATTTACCTAAGAACTCCTTAAACTGAGTGACTCTTACCGGCTCACTCAGCTGTAGTTATTACTGTTCTTATCCTGAAGCCCTGTTGATGTGTTCATAAGGAGTGGGAAAGGGGAAAGATTTCATAATCTTAAGATTAAATCTCTCTTTGCATGGGCTGTGACTTCCAGAGTGTTTCAAAATTGCTTTTTTCCCCCATCCCCTCTTCAGGTGGCAGGATTGGTAGAAGGAGTTAATTGGAGTTGGATAATTACCCTTCAGCCTGTGTAAGATAGGCTCTGGCAAAGCCTTTTGCTCTGGAGTCTAGGTGTTCGCTTGGAGAACACACTGGCATATTTCACATGGTTACTTCTTCACTCCCCCTGCCAAAGACAAAGGGTGATATTCTTGTCCTTCAATAAAAAAATAATGGGGTCCTGGATCTAAAACCCATAAAAGCAGAGGGGCTTCCCTGAGACTGCGTGCCCTCAGGATTTTCTCACTCTCAAGTTAGTCCACTGTCTGCAAATTACCATTTAAACGTTCCTGCCAGTTTATGGCTCCAGCAGTCTCTGCTCTAGTTAATCTGATCTCTGCTGGGATTCTCTCTTTTGGCTTGTCTTTCCAGATTTTAGTGTGCCAGCTTGCCTTGCAAACTGAATTCTCTGATGGGTCCAGGAAAAGTCACTGATTTTCAGTTTATTCAGCTTTTTCTTTTTCCTTTTTTTTTCCTTTCCTTTTTTTTTTTTTGCAGTAAGCATGGAGTGATGGCCTACAGCTCTTTACAAGTTGGAGCTAGATGGCGGAGTTTCTTAATTGGCAATATCTAAAACTTTCTGGTCTGTTCCATCTATAATCATCATGAGGTAGTGGATAGTTATTCTACTTTTTTAATTTGTTAATTTACTGAATTCTTTTAAGACTGTTTAGGCTAAAAGCCTAGGGGAATGCCTTGAGTGGATGTATGTCACCGGAGATTTAAAATGAAGCTCAATATCATTCCTATTATTGCTTGCTTCAGGAGTTTCAGAAAAATCATCAATTTTAATAAACAGGGAGGGAAACAGCATTAGGGAACTTATCAACGGACATAATGAACATATTATTTAGTCACAGTGAGTAGTGGAAGAACTTTGATGTGTCCTTCCTGGAGATGGTAGAGGATATCTCCTTTGTCCAGAGGTGTGATTGGGTGAATGCAGAGGAAATATTTGCGGTCATTCATAGGGCTTCTCAAATTGCACCTTGCTGGTTTTCATTTTAATTTGTATGCACATAAATTCAGTTCTTCATTTTGAACCACACACACACACACACACACATATACACACACACACATGCATACACATTCATCCCGTGGGATATAACTGTTATAATAATGACACTTAAAATCAATCAAGAAACGTGGATTTGTACATACACTATCATAAAACCACTATTGCTGCCCTTCTCCCTCTTTTAATGCCTTGTCTACATGTCTCATTTAGATGGCTTGCCCGTTAGGAAAAGGCTAGAAGTCGTTTATCACTTACAAGATATTTTATAATTGAAAAAAAAAACAAAGTGAAACCTGCCAGCAATTGAGTGAAATTAGCCTCATTATAGAGTAGATTTCATTTATTTATTTATTTATTTATTTATTTATTTATTTATTTATTTTTAAAGACAAATATGCATATATTTGTTTCCATGAAATAAACAGCTGTTTGGTGTCTGCTGGAACCAGTGGTTCACACCCAGAGACAATGACCCCAACAAAGGGGATATTGGCAATGTCTAGGGACAATTTTGGTAGTCATAATTGAAAGGTTGTTACTGGCAATTAATGCATAGAGGTTCCAGATGTGCCAAACCTCCCACAATGTACAAAACAGTCACACAAAACAAGGAATCTTCTAATCAAATATGTTAATAGGGCTCCGTGTAGAATCCCTGACCTGGTTTAGTGTATTATCTCTGCCAAAAGGCCTTTCCCACTCCTTTTCCATTTTCTTTAATGAAATAACTCCCTATCGAGTCTCTTAGTATATAGATGCTGTGATATATATCAGCTTAGAATGTCATCTTTTCTTTTCTTTTTTTTTTTAAAGATTTCATTTATTTATTTGACAGAGAGAGAGAGCACAAGCAGGGGGAGCAGCAGAGGCAGAGGGAGAAGCAAACTCGCTGCTGAGTGGGGAGCCCAATGTGGGGCTCAATCCTGGGCCCCTGAGATCATGACCTGAGCCTAAGGCAGAAGTTTAATGACCGAACCACCCAGGCGCCCTACAACGTCATCTTTTCAAACATGATTTTTATTTCCAAGGATATCTTTGAGGATAGAGATCCAGAGAAATACATTTGATAGTAGAATTCATATATTCTAAGTCTTGGCTTGTGGTAGAGGATATCTCCGCTGTCCAGAGGTGTGATTGGGTGATTGTGGAGAAGGTATTTGTGGTAGTTCATAGGACCTCTCAAATTGCACCTTGCGGTTTTCATTTTAATTTGTATGCACATAAATTCAGTTCTTCATTTGAGCTGTACAAACCCTAATGAAAATATTCAATGACTTGTATAGTGGTGAACACTTAACATTTCAGTTTCCTTCAGATTTCTGTAGTTTTAATCTTTATCAATATGGACTGATGGGGTTGACTTATTTGGGGACAAAAACGTGACTTCAGTCCTTTCATTCTATTTATACATGTTATGGATGTCATTTGGTACATAGGATTCTAGTTGAAGGAAAGCAAACTTTGTTTCCTAAACCTCTAAAACCTGCATACTATGACTGGTGAGAAATCCATTATCACTTCTTAAGGATCCTTTTCCATCTATGATAGAAAAAATATAGTCTTTTTGTGTAAATGGAAATAAAAATGAGACCAGATCCTTATGTACATAGTCTGTCATATAGCATTTATTCCCAGAAGCTCTCAAAATAGCACTTGCTGGATAATCTACAAATGTTTTGGAATGGATGGATAAATAAATGCTTGAGTGATTTATGGAAAACATATAGAAATAGCATAGAAATATTTTCCTCTCTGCCAAATCGTTTCTCCAATATTTTGCCAGTATTTTCTTTAGAATACGAATTATTTTTCTATGATATTAAAGGACTGTTCAGAAGGTGCTTCTAACAAGAACTTCCACAAGGAATATATACCTCCATAAGCAATACAGAAAGCTATTAATAATTTTTCAGGTTAACCAAGAAAAAAAGAAGATACAAATTATCAATATCTGAAATGAAAGAGGGCCCATAAGTACTTATGCCCCGAATGTTAAAAGGTTAATAAAAGAATACTGTGAGCTTCTCTGTACACAAATTTGATAACTTATATGAAATGGACCAATTCCCTGTAAGATGTTAACTATCAGAATTCAAAAAAGGAAAATTAAATAATCTTGCTAGCCTTCTATTCATAAAAAACAAAACAAAAACCCAAAATAGAAAAACATATTGAGTCAATTACTAATAACCTTTCAACAAAGAAATTCCCCAAACCATGTAACTTAACTAGTGAATTCTACTACACAGGCAAGGAAGAAATGATACCAAGTCTCTACAATCTCCCAGAAAATAGAAGCAGTAGAAATACTTCAGAACTTATTTTATGATACCATCATTACCCAAATAACACAGCCAGTTTATGATATTACGAGAAAGGAAAACACAACAATATCTGTTATAAATATAATCCTTACCAAAATATTAGCAAGTTGAGTTTAAAAAATACAGAAAGAATTACACACCATGACCAAGTAGGACTTATGACAGGTATGCAAGTCTGGTTCAGCATTCAAAAATCAATTAATGTAATCCATCACATCAGCAGACTAAAAAAGAAAAATCTTGTATCAGTAGATGCAGAAAAAGCATTTGACAAAATGTAATACCATTGGTAAAAGAAATAGCGGAGGACTTCCTGAACTTGACAATGAATATCTACACAAGTGAACAAGGGTCCATAGATGGGAAGCCTGTTACAGATGTGTGGGTGGGTGTCTGCCATCACTTTTAAATATTTGAAGTGGGTACCACGTGGTCTTATACTTTTTAAATTATTTATTGAATATAGCATCAGAAAGTGCCACTGAACTGTATTCAGTATTTAATTAATACACTTAACACCATTGTTCAGAAGCTTCGTCATAAAACAATACATTTCTTTAAATCTAGGGTTTCATATTTGGGAATGAGTGGCTTTTATAGAGTGGAAGACAGGCGTGTTGGAGGAAGTGGTTTAAGCTGCCAAGAGGCCAGAGTTGTGGAAGTATCATTAAACATATATATTTAAAATCAATAACTAAGACGTGAGTTGTTTTGTTCAGAGTGACAGTTAACCACTAGATAATAAAAGTGTGGGGAAATGGAGTAAATTTTCACAGGAGTTGGAAACCAGCAGAGATAAAGGGCAGAGGGTGACAAGTCTGCTGAAAACAGAGTTCCAGCTGGCAGACTGGTACAGAGAGGAGGGGGAGAGAGTGGTCTTCAAGCAGCCACGTGGCATAAGAAGACACTTGGCAGGATGAGGGGTGGTTGGGATGAAGAAGAAGGAAACAGCCATCACTTGAGAGCCTGGCAATTGGTATCCCAGAGAAAAACGTCCTTTGAGAGCAAAAACTAAATAATTTTCTTAAAATAGATTAAAGACAGAGATGACTTTTTATCATAAAATTCCATTCATAAACAAGCAAACAAAAACATACAAGAGGTGAGGAAAGGAGACAGCCCAAAGGCACCAGAAGCCTTACAGGGACCAGAATGTGGAATGCGTGGTGATCTGGGGTTCGGGATGCTGTTTTGGTGACTGTTGAACAAGGTAAAAATGGCAGAATGAGAGGGACCTGACAGATTTTGGGGTGGAGAGTTGGTGTGGAGCTGAGAGTGATGGGGGGTAAGGAGGGGCACTTTCTCTACTTTGGTCTTGATCCCTGATGAATATAAACTGGGACTCCACCTGCTCTTCTTGGGCAAATATTCCGAAGGGACTCTGCTCTATTCTCAGAGAGTAAGGTTCACATTGGTACAAAAGTGAAATATATCGTGTGTGCCACATTCTTATAAATAATCTTATTAAACATGGTGGCAGCTTCCTAGATAATGCAAAGATCAGAAGAGGTTCTGCCATGTGTGTACATGTGCACGAGGTGTAAGGTATCACAGGGAATAGTATCACATGCCATCTAAACCAAACGCCCTAGTTTTAAAAATGTGGGAATGGCGAGTAAGTAACAAACAATTTTAAATTTGCTAATTTTTCAAGTACTGAAAACTAAATAGGAGAATATGTTTCGGTATTGGATTGTGCCCAATTTTCCATTCTGTGCAGAGCATGTGATATAATTATGTGGTTAGGTGCTTAGGTCTATAATAAAAAGATACCCACATTTTACATTTTAAAATCAAGTAACAATTAAGCTATGAATTTCATGCTACTATTACCTCTAGTATAATTGCCAGACAATTTTCAGGCCATAAATAACCCTACAATTACTTAATGCTTTTTTATGGTCTGTAGTCTACATGGCAACAATTACATTATTACAGAATAATTACACGAATTACTTTATTTGTAATTACCATAAAAAGACATTATTCCAGCACTTTATTCAAAGCACAAAGACTGAATACAATATGTGTGATGCTGAGAATTTGATCCACTATTAGGAAATTACATGATATTAAACCTGCATGTTTTATCATATATTTGAAGAAACATATATGTGAGTCTCAGTGGGTCATTTGCAAACACTGTTCTTTTAGTGCTTTAAGATATACTTGGTTAAATAGGAAAAAGAAAATTTCTTAATCCATTTCATCATAACTTTCCCTTGTGTGCCCCTTTGCAAGAAGGTTCTATAAAACTGTCAAATGGTATGAATATGATTTTAAGAACACAATAATTAGAGACTTTGTGTTACAAAGAATAGGCTCCAAACAGTACATTGAAATGCTAAATATAATTGCATTTAAGGAATTATTCAATAAGCTAATTTGATTGGAACCTAAGGATGCTTGAATGAAGCTAAATATTATAATTTGGGGATTAAATTCAACCAGAACCAGGAGCTTAAATTAATTTTCATGATTTTTAGAAATCAGTTGCCTCACTTAAATTGGGGGTAAAATCAAATAATTAAGGCACAACCGGAAGTGCTGCCATTTTTATCTTCCCTGAGCAGGTGTCATAATTCAAGAGAATTGTTCAGTCAAAATGTTCATTTACCAATCCAGTTGGGTATCTCTATGAAATGTTGTGATCAATGAGAAAATAAAATGTGATTCAGAACTGCATTATTTATTTATTTTTATTCAAGGAGAAGCCACAACTTCATAAATTATTAAAAGACTACAGCTTATTTGAGACTCCGAAAGAATCCACATTTCAGATGACTGTGTCATTCATTCTCTCCTGGAATTTACAATTACAATGCTATGGTTTGTCAGAGCCCGGACTGCCTGCCTTTCTACACATCCTCCTGTGTCATAACAAATTCCATTCCTTACCTTCATCCCCTTGTCATCGATCCCTTCCTCATCCTCCTCCCTTACAGTTAGAGTGTGAGGTTTGCTTGGAATGTTTGCAACAACTTCATCCTGAAATTTGATTTTCTCAGTAGCTGCTACCTGCTGTTGGATTCTGCAAAAGCTACCTATGTGTCTGAAGCCAGGAACCTGCAGACACATGGTTTTGTGAAAGCAGAGAGGATTTTCTTAGATTCCCAGACAATGACTCTGATGACCTTTGAGTATAGGCTCTTATGCTTCCCCTCTCCCCACTCTGATCCTGTTTTGCTTTACTGATTAGGTCTTCATTGAGTCCAGCAGCTAGTGCTAGCTGGGCTACATATATGGTTAGTTGTATGGAACTTGTTCTTAAAGCTCTGGTGCTGATTCATTACTCTCAAATTCAGTTGCAGAGCCTACTTTAATTGGTGGCTGGGGAAAGTCTGTCTGAGGGATGGTTTCTATGGCTAAATCTGATGGTGGAATGGAGAATGCAGGATTGTATGTTGGCAGAAAGCAGTGGCTTATTCTTTATTGAGAAAGACTGCAGTAAGTCAGGTTCATATTAGATTATGGAAATTCTTCTGAGATTTGGGGGAATTTTTATTTTGAGACATTTTGGTTAAAAATGCACATATATATTATAGTAGAGAGTGCAACTTTTACACTGATGTTTGATATAGAACATAAACCGTCAAAGACCTCTTTTTTGTTGTTGCAGGCCACCATAATGTATGTCTCTAGGTCCTAGCAATAGTATTTATTGTTTTCAGACTCTGTGGGAATATTTAGAAAGTCATCGAGATAACAAGAATATCTTAGGTGGGAGGATACTTTGTTGTGTCTTGAACATGCATCGTTATATTGAGAACACCATACCCCCTCTCTGGTCAGGTCCTGCACCTGTGAAATTGTTGGGGGAGGTCCTCAAGAGAACATGATCCTTGGTTGACTCATGAACTGGCCCTGGGCAATTGGAGGTCCCTAACCCCACACTTGTTCTTAGAATGTATACTCTGATAGCTTCTGCCTATACTTAGGGTACAGTGGTGACATGGGACAGAAGGGCTCACCAGAGCAAAAAATGGGTCTTGGCCCATCTGGTATAAGATAGCTTCTGACTATCTAGTGAGTAGGTAACTGTGATGCTTAATTTTATATGGCAACTTGACTGGACCATGGTGCCCGGACATTTGGTCAAACGTTATTTTGGACATTTCTGTGAGTGTTTTTGGATGAGATTTACATTTAAATCAGTGGACTCCGAATAAAGCAGGTAATTTCCAAAATATGAATGGGCCTCTCATCCATTCAGTTGACAACCTAAGTAGAACAAAATGCTGACCTCTCCCAACAAGAGAGATTTCTGCAAGCAGATGGCCTTCAGACTTCATTTGCAAAATTGATCCGGCCAGTCTCCTCCATCAGATTTTGGACTCACTAAGCCTTCACAATCATATGAACTAATTCCTTAACACGTACACGCACACACACACACACCTTATCAGTTATGTGTCTTTGGAGAATTCTAACTAATACAATAAACCAGTTTCAGTTCTCAGTCAGGGTTGAGATCATGTGAAAGTTGTTCGCTAGGCAAGGCTAAGAAAAGACAGCAGCCTCCTGTGGATTGAGTGGGTGTCTTGGGAGAAATGCTGAGGGCCAAAATCTAGCGAAGTCTGGAAGAGCCAAGTGTCAATGAATATGTGAGTCTTGGGTGTAGTGTGTTCCAATCAGGTCATAGAGTCTTTGCCTATAGATCCAGCCATGCCTTAACCATGGCCAGCCCTGACCAAGGCAAGACACTCCTGCACAGGTAGCCTAACCTGAATCTAACCAGGAGGAAACATCAAATTAAATTGAGAGACATTCTATAAAATAACTGGCATGTAATCTTTGAGAGTATCTAGGTCAAGAAAAGCAAGGGAAAACTGAAAAAGGAGTCCAAAGAAACATAAATAAGTGAAATGCAATCTGTGGTTTGGAATGGATTTCTTTTCTTACGAAGTATATTATCAGAACAACTGGCAAAACTTGAACGAGGTCTGAGGATTCAAAGTGTAAGGATGATTCATTGTTAAATTCCTAATTTTGAGAGCTAAATAGAGGTGATCTAAGAAAAAGTTCTTGTTTGTAGGAAACTACATTAAAGTATTTGGTTTTAATGAGACATCATACAGGCAGCCTATTATCAGATGATTCAGAAAAAAACTTTTTACAGTACTTGTAACTTTTCAGTAAGTTTATAACTTTAACAAAATAATTTTATTTTAAAAAAGAAATGTATTTATAATACTCTGAGACTAAAAGAAAACAAACAAATAAAAACCTTTTAACACTCTGAGATGGACAAATACTGCCCAACATCATACAGTTTCAATCTTACTTTAACTGAGTAGCTGAGTTCTCTTGGCTCAAACTCTTGGCCTGTGCATTGCATCCTGCTGTAAAGAGAAAATATTTCTTCATGAAGAATTTATGAACTGCCCTCTGTCTGAATCCAATCATGGAGTTATATTTTAAAATGTAATTTCTACCTGATTATTTGGTTATTTTTGATGACATCTCTTTTGGCTAGTGAGAATCTGAGTCACAGAGTTCAAACTTTGGCACCGACCCCAGCATCCTTGCCCAACACATCTTCATGGAAAAGACAGGAAATGGTGACAAGCCCAGTTTATGTAACACTTCAGTATTTTTTTTTTTAAGTGAGCAGATTACAGTGTGGTTGGAGAACAATAAGAGTCTCTTCCCTGTAGTACCTAACACTCCGTGTGTTCGAGATATGCAAGGAGAAAAGCACAGATCAGAGTGAAAAGTGCCAGGATGAAGATAGGTAAGACATGCTAGGCCACCTGAAAGTCAAAACCGAAAACCCACGTGATGAAAGACATCAAAAGGAGCTGGTATTTGAGCTAGGTATTGAAAAGGGTTAGTCTGGCCATACCACCCTGAACACGCCCGATCTTGTCTGAAAAGGGTTAGACTGTGGGTCTTAGAGACCTGACTTCGGACTTCACTTCTGTGCTTAACAGTTGCGTCACCTGAGAAAAGGAACTTTATCTCCCTGAAGCTCAGTCTAATTACCTGTAATACAAAGTTAAAGGCAGATTAGAATTGTTCTTTGAAGATTTTCCTAAATCAAGCCTGTGAAGAAGTTTCCAAATAAAATGTAGTCACCAAATAAATTGTATCTAAATCTGAGATGCCTGTAGGGAAAATAAATGAAGCTTTTGCAACACGTGAAGCTTGGAAAGGATATTTGTAAAGCACAAGACTTTTATGTGGCTGTCCTTAATCTAATATGAATACAAATATCTCTGTTGCTGTTTGTACATATCTGCAGTTTCTGCAATGGCCACGTCACTAAACACTATGATTTCCTCCACGTGGTCTGAACTGTAAAAGTATCCCACAGGTAATTCTGGTATATAGTGATGTTAAAAAGTGCATTTTTGAAAATCTACTTTATGCCAGAGGCTTTACATGGGTGCATTATTAATAATTCTACCCCCATCCTGTAAGATGGGCATACTTATCTTTACTTAAAACAAGAAAAATATGGGGTCTCCAGGAGGTCAAGCACTTGTCTTTGGTCAGATAGATATTGAGAAGTTTGGGTCTCATTCCAGATCTGTGCACAAAGACTGTGCCAATTTTAATTTCACCCAACACTCTCTAGTGATTAAATTGAACACATAATCCACAGAGAGGATTATAAAGTGAACCAGAATGGGAAACAGAAAATAAACACTGACGTTTCGGTGAATACAAAATATTGATTATTAAAGATCTCATTCTGTACTTTCAAATGAGCTGTTATTTATGCCAACAGATGTTTCCTCTTTATAAACCACATCAAAGACACTGAAGAAAATACCTGCTAATTTCTCTAGTTTCTTGTCTCACAGTTCCTGAAGGTGGAACTGCTAGTAGAACCCAGCATATATTTGTTTTTAGGTATATGATTTAAGACAGTATATTCAAATTAAGATATTTATGTAATAAAAAGGAGTCATACCTTATATGTTGAGGAAATTGTTTAATTTTTTTTCTGTGCTCTGAAAATTGTATGCTTACAGTTTTATTTGGACCTGATAATCATGAGTATTATGATTAATGTTTATACAAAATCTATGGTATTTATTTTTCTGATGATTTCTCATTATGGATCTTTAATTGGACACCCAAATAGAACTTAAGAAATATTTATAGTTTAAAGAATATTTATATTCTATAATAATTTGGTATTAACTTTTTATACTTTAAGAAGTTATCAATTTTCTAAATTTCTATAGCATCCCCTATTCATTGTTAGAAAGAAAAATAGCCAGACAGATGTACCAGCATGTACTAGCTAAACGGTACCACCTCTCCGCCCCCCGTTGAGAGCCATTAGTCAGAGGTAGACAGGTAAGGGTCTCTGTTATCTTCCCTGCCACATGGGAGCCCCAAGTCTTGGATCCCCACCCCTTATAACTTTGAGAACTTAAGTCTTGTAGGTCTAAAGATAGAAATTCACCCTCAGGGTAGCCATGATGATACCCACTGACTTCTTTACTCTTTAGTTTTTCATAGTTTGGGAGCTTGGGTACTTCTATTCACTTCTTGAAAACTCTGCCATACATTAAAATGAATGTTTTGTAAAAAAAAATGTTCTATAGTTTATAGTTTATCCAGCTTTTTAGATCTATTGCTCTGGGTGTGTTTATACACTAAGGGCTCTGTCACCGCGCTGTTAACCATCTCAGAGTGGATCTCTCCTATACATACATGCTTTCCTCATAGCCATGCTCTGTGTTTCCCAATGGACTGTAACCTCTAGACCAGCAGCCAGCAGGGTCTTCTCCACAGACATTCATTTATTCCTTCTCTATTTTTTGTGATGTTTTTCAAAGGATGGATCTGAAACACACGTTTGTATGGAGGCAATGTAGCTCAGTACAAAGAACATGTATTTTCTAGTTGGGAGAACAAGTGTTCACGTTCTACGTAAGCTGGTATGATCTTGGGCAAGTTATTAGCACACTCGCAGGCTCGTTTGGAAACTGGAAATGGTGTATTGAAAGGGTACAGGATGAACTTATTCCCTAGTTTGTCTGGAACAGATCTAGTTTTTGCTGATGTCTTGGTATAATTTTAACTATACCCCCATTCCACTTTAAGTGTGTCCCAGGTGGGTGATAAGCTATGACTACTGATTTATTATAAGACTATTAATAAAATAAGTCTTTTATTATAATTGCATTTGTTGGATTCAACCAACATAGTTTCTGGGGAAAAAAAATTTTTTAAAGGATCTTGGTGGTTCCATTGCTCTCAACTAGTAGCACCGTGGCCTCAGGATTGGCTTTTTTTGATGCTCATCTCACCAGACTGAATGACTGAAAATTCAGTGAATGAATTAGGTAATTTAATAATTAGGCTAGAAATTATTGTGACAAAATGTAATCAATTATACTTTCAGGCTTTGTAATAAAGCTCCATGTTTTAAAAATTCATGAGCAGATTTTTAGCAAAATGCACATTGGTCTGTTTTTATAAACCTATTATTTACAGACCCTCGATCTTTGATTGC
Organism: Ursus maritimus; assembly: GCF_017311325.1. Classification (NCBI taxonomy): domain Eukaryota; kingdom Metazoa; phylum Chordata; class Mammalia; order Carnivora; family Ursidae; genus Ursus; species Ursus maritimus. Next base: position 9,980,419 of record NW_024426774.1, on the reverse strand, counting down.
CATAGTTAAAGAGCAGGAATAAGTAAATGTCTGTACTCTACAGAAAGTACAGAACAGCAGGGAGGATCTGGGCTCTTGGATAGAAGGTGAGACACAACTAAAACGTCCAGTGGAAGAAAGGTAGAGCAAGGCCATGATCAGATCTTTTGAAACTCTGATACTTGTGTTTCTAAAAATGAGATATCAAGGTCAATAAAGAAAAGACATGTTGTTGCCCAAGCATTAAACACAAAATAATTCATCCAATACATCATATTGACATAGGACATCTCAGGTCAGGAGTAGTGTGTCTCCTGGAGAGAAACTGGGGAAGAAATGTGTTTTATGCACAGGTGACCTTATTTGATGATGACTTTATCTTATTCTTCAGTCATCCTAGAATTATGATACACTGAATTTGGAATACTAATATTTCATTTCATTAGTCATTTTAGGAGCAGTGGTGTGCTAGAAACCAAAGCTGTATCGAATAAGAAACTGTGCCCTTCAGGGACATGGAAATGATCTAATGCTTTCACTATCTTTATTGAGAATCACTGACCTTCCGTCACCTTCAGGTAAAGTGGCATCTGTAAGGGTACTGAGTACTTGATATAAATCTATCTTACACATTTTATGAACCTTATATCAGAACCTGTTGGACAGAAAAGTATCACTACCTTATTACAGATGAAGGGATTGTGTCTAAGACGTATAAAATAATTGTTCTCTGTTTACATACTGTTTGAGGCAAAGCAGAATTTTGAATCCCAATTAATAAAAAAACTCTATGTCCATTAATTTATACTCTTAAAATATCTCTGGTCAGGAGGAAAAAGTGATTTATAATCCCTCAAGGAAATTAAAAACAAAGTACCTCAGAGTGAAAGTGTTCCGATCTTTGTTGTAACCTCAAGAGTTGGGTCTGGAGTGAGAGGATGACAGACTCCAATTTAACTGGATGAGGATCGTAGTGATGAAGAGGTTTTTGGAACATCTGAAAGACTGTAAAGATTTGTGTTTTGTTGTTGTCGTTGTTGTTTTTAACACACAACACACATCTGGTGGTTTCTGGACTGGATTAATCTACTACTTTACAGCTGAGAAAACTGAGGCGCAGAAGCTAATTGATTTCTTCAGAGAGAAGTAATAGTTTTAAAATCAGAATTTGAATGCCCACCCCTCTTACACAGAAGCCCTTGGATCATCACCCTTTATAAATGCAAAAAACATTTTTTGAGCATTTAATCTGTGTACATAATTGTATGGACACTACAGCTAGATAAGAGCCTCTGCTCTTGGGGCACCTGGGTGGCTCAGTGCATTAAGTGCCTGACTTTGGCTCAGGTCATGATCTCAGGGTCCTGGGATTGAACCCTGTGCATGGGCTCCCTGCTCATCAGGGAGTCTGCTTCTCATCTGCCCCTCCCCACTACTTGTGCTCTCTCTCTCAACTAAATAAATAAAATCTTTTTTAAAAAATTGTTTTGCAGTCAAATCACTTAGACCCAATTTCTCATCTTATCTTTCTCCTTTACTTGGAGTCAGACCTTCATTTCATTCTCTCTCCAGTCTCCATTCTCTTTTTGTCTCAAGGACTTTTTCCCTAATACCTTTGCATGTGTAATCCTACCTTGATATCTGATTCTTAGAAGACCCAAACTAACACATAATTAATATGAGAAGTAGTGGAATATTGAATATATTTTAAATACGCTGACTGTGTATGGAGTGCCAGAAAAAGGAAGAGTCGGGGATGAATCCAATTTTTTTTTTTTTTTGAGTATCTGAAAAGATGGAGTTGACATCAACGAGGACGATTAAGAGTAAGGAAGGAGTATCTCTGGGAGGGCATGATTAGAATGAAGAGGGCGTATGTTTGAAATGACTACTAAAAAGTCAAATGGGCATACTAGTTAAGGGAGTTGGAGATACAGTCTAGGTTTGAGTTTGGAGAATGGATCCATATTGGAGATGAAATATCAGAGCCAGCATGTTTGGATGGTATTCAATGATATAATACTGAATGGGATCACAGAGGAGTTGAGTTATGGAGTGTAGGATTTTAAGGAAGAGAGAGAGAGATGGAGAGAGGAGGAGATGAGTTTCCAAAAAAAAAAAAAAAAAGCACTGGGACAATCCAAAATTTAGCAATGAAGAATGTAAAGAAGAACTATCAAAGGAAATTAAAAAGGAAAGACAGTGAGGTAGGAAGAAAACAAGAGTATATGGGGACCTAGAAGTTTTAAGTTTATTTCCTAATCTAACTTGATGGTGGGCTGTAAAAATGTGAAGATTATGGAGTATTCTTCAGAGCCATTCCAGGTTTTAAACTATGTATGTATCTAACTTTGCCTGCATGCAGTTTCCTTCCCTGGAAGAAAAAGTTCAAATCATAATGATGAGTTCGTACAAGTGACTTAATCTCTCTGGGACACAGTCTTTTCTTCCATATGAAAGTTATAAAAAATCACTAATGATTTGCAGAAGTTGAGGAAAAAGAGGTTGTGACCTATACAGTTGAGTAACTTTTTGAGTAATTTGACAAGAACATAATTTAAAAGATGGAAGAGTTGGATTGAACCCAATGTCGGTGGCCCATTCATTGATGAACTTATTCAGTATATATTCATATATTTTTTTTTAAAGATTTTATTTATTTATTTGACAGGATAGAGACAGCCAGCAAGAGAGGGAACACAAGCAGGGGGAGTGGGAGAGGAAGAAGCAGGCTCATAGCGGAGGAGCCTGATGTGGGGCTCGATCCCAGAACGCCGGGATCACGCCCTGAGCCGAAGGCAGACGCTTAACCGCTGTGCCACCCAGGCGCCCCTCAGTATATATTCATATATTATTGAGCAGCTGTTCTGTGCAGTAAGATACCTGCTGGGAAACGTTCTGTGTGTTGGGTTTAGCCTTTAGCTGATTTCCAGCATGGTGCCAGGGAGCCTGTAGTCTGAGACTCCCTGGTATAGATGTGTACTTATCAGTTATGGCTCTTGCTATTTTCAGATTTGAGCATACAAACCATTAAAAGATCAATTAAATATATATTTGAGAAATATTTGGCACAAGGCTATATATGTACTTTCTGGATGGGGATCAATAACAAATGTCTTGCATTTTAATATTAAGTAAGAATCAAACATGAAATTCTAAGAAACCATCTTGAAAAATGTTTTTGATTAAAAAAAGGATAAATAAGGAGCAATTCCTGCAAAAGGGAATGGCAAAAAATAATAACATATGCATTTATCTAAGACGATGCATGTGCCAACATGCTCATCTCATATTGGTCTCTGGCAAATTACATACACAAAAGTGAGCATTCTGTTTCAAGTTGTAAGGTCTATAGGCTCACTAATTTGGACTTTCCTTTTCCTTTTGGAAAAAGTCTCTAAATAAGATAATATAGACCTCCTGGGCATTATTCTCCATGGTTCTTGGATCTGTTCTTTAGGCTCATGGTTCTGCACCCTGCCTCATTCTTTTCCTTACTATAAGAAAAGACATGGATTCGGATTTATTAGCTTTCTCAGAGTTTCCTGCCTGTAGAGAGTTTAAGGTCTAAACACCTCTGTTCATACTTTGCTGCTGTTGGGGCATTCACAAGTACAGTTATATTACAAACTTAGTAGTGATTTGTATGAATCTTACTGGAATTTATCCATCAGATAAAAAGTCACAGTGATACATCATTTTGAGAGATCTTCTTTCTATCTTGGTTCCCTTTAGACTCTTACAATCTATTTTTTTTAAGTAAATTCTACCCACAACGTGGGACTTGAACTCATGACCATGAGATCAAGAGTTGCATGCTCCACCAAGTGAGCCAGCGAGATGTCCCAATTCTTACCATCTATTTTACCATAGATGGTCTATGAGGAACGTAGAGGATGTAGTGTGAACATAAAGTAGCACAGTCATTTTGGAAAACAATTTGGCATCTTCTACTTAATTTGAACATTTGAATATCTCACGATGTATCAACTGTGGTTCAACAGAAATGTGGACACAGAGTATCAAGAGATCTTTTAAAAAATGTATTGGAGTTTTTAAAATGCTGTTTTTATGTCTGGAAAAATCCTCATATGAGCACTAAGAGTAGAATGAATTAAAAAATATAGTCTTTAATATAATAGAATGAAAAAGAAGATGGACAAATTATAACAACTTTTAGCAGAGGGGATGGATCCCTCAAACATAATATTGAGTGCAAGAATACAGACAAAAAATATTAAAGGCTAAGCTATAAGTTTGCAAGTCAGAAACTGGCTATCTTGAGGTAGAGAGAAGAAGATATTTTGGGGGGTTTTTACTCATGAACATACTGTTGTTAATTTTGCAATAATTCTTTGAACTGTATTTTTGTGTTTTGGGGCATTTGTTGATATTCTGTAAGAAGCATTTAAAGACAAAAACAAATCAAAAAAACACCTCAACATAAGCAAGGTAATTCAGTGGCCTCTTTCCTAGCTCTCTTTACGGATTGCTACTTTTTTCTTTTCTTTTCTTTTCTTTTCTTTTCTTTTCTTTTCTTTTCTTTTCTTTTCTTTTTTTAAGCAGCTTTCTTCAGATGAACTAGATATATCCCCCAAAACTGTACATATTTAATATATGCATTTTGACAAGTTTGGACATATACATAGGCCAGTGAAACCATAGCATGAGCACGTCCTCAGCACCATGGTCACTGTAGCCCTCAGTGCTCAGACCTGCACTGGCCTTTCACTTCCTACTGTGGGTACTTGCACATGCTGTTGACTTTGCTAATCACTCTTATTCCTTAGATTTGAGTTCAGCTGTTCCTGTTTCAGGAAAAGTTTACATGAACTCTACTTCTTGGCCAAACCCTCTTTTAACCAAGTGTGAAAACTTGGAAAGTTTCATAGGATCCTGATTCTCTTGTTTTGTTTTGTTTGTTGGTTTTACATTGACTGCTATCATTATCATTACTTGATTAATGTTTTATAATGTTTTGCTATGAATGAAAGAAGTCAGGGGCGCATGGGTGGCGCAGTCGTTAAGTGTCTGCCTTCGGCTCAGGGAGTGATCCCAGCGTTCTGAGATCGAGCCCTGCATCAGGCTCCTCCGCTGGGAGCCTGCTTCTTCCTCTCCCACTCCCCCTGCTTGTGTTCCCTCTCTCGCTGGCCGTCTCTCTCTGTCAAATTAATAAATAAAATCTTAAAAAAAAAAAGGAAAGAAGTCAAAGCATCAAAGGAGCTGGAATGGCCTTTGACCTAACATAAGTTCTCAGGAAATACTAAATTATTGTCATTACTTGCCGTCATCTTAGAGAAGAGGTTTTTCCTGAAGTGATTTGCCCAAAGTAGCTAGTTAATAAGTATCAGACTCTTAAATAGTTCTTCTTTCTTCAAAGTGTTTATTTTTCTTCAAATTGTATATTTCTGAAATATGGAATTTTGTAAGTTAGAATAGGTAGAAAAGTATGCTTGGACATGCTAGGTATAGTCCATAGGCTATGATTTAACAACACTATTACTTATTCTATGTTCAGTGTCTTTCTTTGGAGAATATCAGTCATGACTTTCCATGGGACGTAAGGCAAGGTTGTGAAAATAGACGTTAACTGAACCTAACTATCTGAATTATGTTCTAGGTTCAGTTCGGTTGAACTGGGTGTCTTCTCATAAACATACACACAAACATATACACGCAGTTGGATATATAATTCTAAATTGGCTATGATTTATTTAGGATACAAGCATTCTATTGGACATTTTAAAATTGTGTTATTTATAATCCTCACAAAAACCTCTGTTTGATAAATAATATTATACTTATTATACAGGGAGAAACCATCATCTGAGAAGTCAAGTGGCTTGTTGAAGGCCCAGCATAAACAAATGGCTAAACCAAAATTGAAACCTAGTTTTTGTCTACTTCTAAAGCTCATGTTCACTCTGCCTCTCAAATAATGATTGCGCTGTTGTGTTTCAGTGTAAATATATGTAATATACAGATGCATATACTAACTATATGTGATAGATGATGTGCAGATGGATATAATAAAATGCTAAATTGTGCCAATCAAAGAATGAGAGACTATAACTGAAGTGATTATGTGGTATTTTAATTGATGTCCCTGCTCTTGGATCTTTCTCAGCAGTTTAAGTTTGCTTCCATCATGTGTGTATACATTTGTGATTTTAGCTGTGCGAAGTAAGTGTTTTAAATCCAAATGACAAGGATGTTTACAATTCACCTTACATCATTTGAATACTTGTTCAAGAGAATTTTAAGAGACATTATCTTAGTAACTCCCCACTGAGAGGTGTGGTAGTAATATTGTTGTTAGTTAACTATATCTCAACAATTGTAAAAAAAAAAAATGAGTAGCATTGCTCTCATCAGCTCTCATGATGGAAAACTGTACTCTCTATTTTATAGAGGGGTCTAGAGAGGGATGGAATATGCTTCCTGGAAGTCTGTTTCAGTGAGAGACAAAGGGATATCCTAAACAAAAGCAAACTTAAGTAAGCATCAGTATGTAAAAATTTGGTTGAAAGCCTTATGCCAGCATTAACTATCTGCCAGTTTCTCCTAGGTCCCGAGAACTGTTCTCACAAGACTTTTGATCAATATCGTGTCTTCTGCAAAAAATGTTCCATCATTCCTTTCTTGTTAACCTAATTTTCATTGACCTTTCTGATATGAGATTAGTTATCACCTTATCAGAGAAGTTTCCTGAACTTCAATAGTGCTTTTGATTTCGAAGGAGTAATAAGAGTGTAGCACCTTTTGCAGCATTTAACAAAACGGTCTTTACACATTTTTGTATGAAACAGTTGGATTGCTGCTTGTCTCACACACAAGAAAATAAGCTCCATGGAGTCAGGAATGATATCCTTTATCCTTCGGCATCCACCATAAAATAGACACTTAAATACTTATTGAATCAATTTATAACTTTTTAAAATTCCGATTGTTACCTTCCCAAGTTAGGATCCCTAGACTAAAAGATATGACCTTAAAAAAGATATTCCTATAAAATTAATGAAAGTTGAAGACTTTTAAATTTCTTTATGATCTATAGAACATGAAGTGTGTAAGTCACCAGTAGCTCTAGTATTGATGGGAGTGGGTTTCACAGTTGGGGGCACCCACTCTGGTTGTATGTGACAGACACTGAAAGTATGTTTGATGTTTGGAGCTTTAGATAACTTCATCAAGCCGTGGATACGAAGGAAACACCATGCTGGAAATCATGAGGAAGCTATAATCTGTAGGTACTACATAACATCCTGTTTGTTTTATGGAAAAAAATCGGATAGGATGTTCACAGGAGTAAAGTGCTGCGAGCATAATTGCTGATTTATGGCTGTTATGGAAATGTTGTCCTTGCTACCCAGGAGGTGTGCCTACAAAATACGTGGAAACTGAAGCCTCTATAAATATTGTATTAGTTTCCTGGGGTTTCCATAAAAAGAAGTACCACAAACTGTCTGGCATAAACAACAGAAACGTATTGTCTCATGGTTCTGAAAGTTAGCAATCAGGGATCAAAGAGTTGGCAGGGCTGTTCTCTAAAGACTCCAGGGAAGAAACTGTGCCAGGCCTCTCTCCTTACTTCAGGAAGTTTCTTGGCTTGTAGAAGCATACCTTACATTTTCTCCCTCAGTGTGTGTGTGTGTGTCCAGATTTCTTCTTTTTACAAGACAGTAGCCATACTGGATTAAGATCCCATCCTACCCAAGTATGACCTCATCTTAACTGATTATATCTGCAATGACCCAATTTCCAAATAAGGTCAGATTCTAAGGTACTGGGGATAAGTACTTAAGCGTACAATTTATGGGGAAAGGATGAGTGGGGGTGGCATGGCACAATTCAATCCATCACAGGTAAGAAAGTTAACATTTATTTAGAATGAAAAAAAGATAATAGTTAAGGAAGTAAAAGTATTTTAAAATCCATAAAATAATACTTGACATACATCTATAGTTTTCCTACTTTTCTTGCTGTAAAATTTTTGCATAATATTATTATAAGGAAATTTTTCATATCATTTTAAGAGAAATAGATAATTCCGTCTTCCCTATAACATGGTTAATAGTAAATATTTTTATTATTAATATTAACAATAATATTAATTAATAATTAATAGCAAAGTAACAGTAAATAATAGCATTATATTGATATATATTATATATAATAAATAGTAAATTAATCATAAATATTTTATTAATAATAATATTAAAGTTAATTTTCTTGAGTGGTGGTGAATTTTAAATATTAATTGAACTGTTTATATGTATTCACTAGTTGGATGCTGCTATTCTCATTCCAGTGGCTTAATATGGTATTTTGCTGGCAATATTTTATGTCAAATCAGCAAGAAATTTAAATCAGAATTCTGATCTATTTCAAGAGATTGCCATGTAAGGAATATTTGCATGTGAAGGGAAATAGAATTTGCCACCCTAAAATATGCCTCTTTGGCATAAGGATTATCTTGAGGCTGATTATTTTTCAAAAATGCAGACACAGGAGAAGCTTTGAAAACCCACTAGAAGCTACCCTTTTGTAAAAGAAATTTACATTTATGAGGGAAATTTTCATTTCTAAGGGTATCCCCTCTGTAGGAGGAGGAAAAGGATGACTAAATCTCTAGGAACTCTTTATCAGTGGAGAAGGCAATGGCTTAGATCTGCAAAACAACCACACCATCCTTACTTGTGACTGTGCTTTTCCTGGCAGTCTCTCATTAAAAGTCCTTTTCCCCCACCCCACGCCCAGTCCTTTTGCTTTTGGGTGAAGATGGTATTTAATGAGAAGGCTTGGGACCTTTACAGAGTTACTCAGTTTTCCTGGGTCCCTCCCATGTAAACAGGAGGTATCTATGTTGTTAAACCTCTGTTTGTTTTCTGTTACTTTGCCATTTATTACAGCGGTCTCAGCCAAGAACCCAGAAAGGTAGAGGGAAATTATTTTTCCTCTCCTACACGTATATGTTTATAATTTTATATGTTTTGTTATTGATATTCCTGAACCCTCAAAAACAAAACAAAATGAAACACCTTTTCTTTTTGGCTAGATTTCAAATAAAATTGAATTCCGTAGTTTATAATTTTATATGTCTTGTAATTGGACAGTTTTCTGCCGACTAGCTTCTGGCTCCATATGTTTCCAGCTGTTTCTCTTCCACTGTCCATAGCACAGTTGTGGTGCCAGGCACTGCAAGTTATGTTCATAGTGTAAGACCTCTGGTCCTGACCCCTTGTGTCAAGTGCTGGGAGGGTGGACACCATGCATTGCCAATGGAGTATTCTATTCTTTTTTTAATATATATATATATATATTTTATTTTATTTTAGAGAGAGAGAGAGAGAGACAGAGTGTACAAGCTAGGGGAAGGGCAGAGAGAGAGGGAAAAGGGAAGCTGACTCCCCACTGAGTGTGGAGCCCAACTCAGGGATTGATCTCATGACCCTGAGATCATGAGCTGAGCTGAAACCAAGAGTCAGATTAAGTGAGTGAGCCACACAGGAGCCCTGGAGTATTACTATTCTACTAAATCCAAACTAATTTTTTCCCCAACCCATCAGTTTCTTAGGGTGGATCCCCAAAAGATCAACAGCCATTCACATGCCTCCAGCATAGAGAGAAATGTGAAGGGAGATCATTCAGAGTCTTCTTAACCAGTTGTGGTAAAAATATATCACTTTGAAAGTTTGGCAGTATCTGAATAATCATGTGAACATGTTGCCAGGGTCCTCCCAGGGAGGAGACCCATTGTAGGGGTCTAAGGGCTCTGAGGCTTAAATTTCATGATCTTTATGATTAAACCAGTTCTGTCCCAGCTCCCAGGAAATATGGGTGGTTTACAAAATGCACCTTTGCTTCAGCTGATATAATACTATGTGAGTCAAACGTCATTAATATCCATATTTTAAAGTGAAAAAAATTATGCCATAAATGGGTGAACATACTGCCAATATTTATATGGCAGGTGGTGAGAAGTCTGATTCTGTGGTCTTTTCATCCTGCCAAGGTATTTATTTCTACCAGTACTGCCCTACTAATAATTTTGGAACTGGGGTTTAGAAGGGAAGTTAGCCTCATTCACCCAAAGATTGTCAGCCAGAACTGTTGAAACATTTAGCCAGCTGTGTACAGATCTATGGAGATCCAGACCATAACCACTTTGGTTATGTCCTTAAGCTAGTGACTGTTGGGTATATGATGAAGTTGGGACAGGTTACAGAACCTTGAGAGAACATAAGGAGAATTGTATCTATTTCCCAGGAAAATAAGCATGCACATAAAATTTACATATAGTTTTTTAAAAGATTTTGTTTATTTGAGGAGAGAGTGTGGGCATGTGTGAGTTGGGGGGGGGATAGCAAAGGGAGTGGGGCAAGCAGACTCTGCTGAGTGCAGAACTGAGATGGGGCTCTATCTCACGACCCTGAGATCTGGGGCTCAATCTCATGACCCTGAGGTCATGACCTGAGCTGAAACCAAGAGTCAGATACTCAACTGACTGAACCACTCAGGTGGCCCCAAATTTACATATAATTTTGAGGTATTTTTGAGCGCCACTGAAACCCATTGATTAAAACAGTGTTCAAGGACCTTTGATTAAGAACTTCTCCTTTGATGTTGAAGGTAGGAAAAAAACAAGGTAATGTATTGCACTGGACTGATTCTTCCCCATCGGTAATTTTTTGTCAGAGATAAGAAAGTAGGTTCTCAGATGGATATATTTTTTATCAAAATATTATAGCTACAGCCAGGAAAATTAAAGTAAGTATAATTACTCATAATGTCCTAAATTATTATTTACCAAATTCTTTCCCCTGTAATCCCTATCAACACATACATATAAGCAAACTCTAAGTTCCTGAACTATGAAAGTTATGAAAAATCGCATATGATTGCATCTTTCTAAAGTATTGGCTGGTTTCATTTTAAGACTTTATCATGACCAGAGTAAATTGGAATTGACCTAAATTATCACAGGGTTCCATTCCCTTCGCCAGTGAATGATGTAGAAAAGGTATTTTGTTTTGTTTTATTTGCTGTCAAAATGAGCCATACAGAAGAAACCATCTTTTTTTCTTTTCTTTCTTTTATTCTGCTGAGTGTTGTGTCTTCATTTGATAACCTACGTTGCTATAGGCTTCGTTCTATCTTGAGATGAATTACCTTGCAAGAGAACAGAGCAGAAGAAGAAGAACCCAAGGTTTGATAAGATTTGATGATTTCACTGACTCACCCAATTAACCAGTTCTGAGATTGCTCTACCTCTGAAATTGTCCAAATGAGACACATTAAGTCATCATTTCAAGTTACGCCATTTGGGGGTTGCATTTTCTTTTATTTGCTGCCAAGAGCATCATGGCTAATCTCTCCTTACTGCTTCCTGAGAAAGGCAGAAAGTTCTTAGGGCTGACAAATGGAACTTTACTGATTTGATAATAGTTAATGGTTGCTCTTTCCTGGCGGTTTATATACTTGGCTCAGTAGACTCCTTGCTCAATAGCGGAGAAGATGAAATGACTTCTCTTGAAGCCAAAAAATGATATCAAAGATATTATCACCTGTGATGACATTTTTTGTGGCCTTCATTTTTCTCAGCAGCAAGTGGTGAAAAATCTTTTCTGAAAGAGATAATCGTGGTCAGAATGGATTGCAATTCCAATGTCTGAATTGTCCAGTGATTTGTACAAAAAACTGCTGTCAAGTGATCCTTCTTCTTTGTAGCATAAGGAGGACTAAGTTTCAAATAGCCCTGTTATGATGGGTTTAATACATATTTGATTCAAGGCTCCCACGGGTAAGGAAATGTTTCAGGTCAAAAGTTTATATTGAGCCCCACAGAAGTGCAGTATGCCCCAAGTGTGTTCTGCATAATAGATATTTTAAGATCCCTGGCTTCTAGTCTAGATTCCTCCACTTCACAGAAAGTGATTATCTTTTTGAATCTCAATACTTGCTTATTTAATATGAGGACTTTTCTAATTCCTCTCAAAGTCCTTCATGCCTTTCCAAAAGCATTGTATCATTTGACATTTCCTACTGTAATACTTTATAATAAAGTGTGCAGCTAAATGGATTTTTAAATATAACTACATCTTATCAAATAATGCTGCATATATTATATTAATACTTTTCTTGAAATCTCAAAAAAAATAATATATATTTCCCTGGCATTGTAAAGCCTTCACGGGCATAATTTTTGAAAATTTCATTTTTATGCTATTTTGTAGCGTGACAATTAGGTTGGTATGGGAGGGAATCTCTATATGTATAAAGATATATTCTCTTAAGATAGAGTTTCCTTTATTGTGTCTCTTCTGTACTGTGGCACTGAGCCACTGTCAACTATTTCTTACTGCCATTGTAATCCATCAATATGTTTCTCATCTGGTTTTAATTTTTATGGAATTAGGAAACAAATAATGGGTCTGGTTAAAATCATGTAAAATTATGCAAAAACAGGCATGTTTAAAAAGATGAAGTGCAACAGAGGCTTTCCAAGAGCTTTTCTGGTACACTGCCTGCTGTTTCACCATCTGGCCAGGTGTGTGACCTCTGGGTCAGTCTCTGCAGCCTTCTTCTAGAAATCATGAAGCTTGTTAGCACTTCCTTTTAGTGTTTACTTTTTAAAAAAAAATTGTACACTCTTCATAAATGTCTTTGATGCTATAGGATTTTTTTAAGTTAAAATGTTATCAATTAATGTAACAACGTGAATTATTGTTACTTACCTCTGAGCAAGAGCATTGCTGTTTTCTCTGTTTGTGATGGGACTTCTCAGCCTCTATATTTCATGTGTTGTAACTCCCGCAGTTTCTGTTGTTAGCCTGATTGAATTTGTATATCTCATAGCTTATCAGATGTTCTGTGGTCCAGTTGTTTGGTATAATAGGTGGCTTGGAGGGACAGCAGCTTCAACTACTTCTCCTACTACCATTTGAAGACTGAAAGGAGTTGGCTGTCTCTAGTTCTTGTCTGAGCTCACGCCTGCATGCTGTACTTGAAAGGGTGGTTAGAGTTACTTACATCTAGAAAGGCTGGTCATCTTTCCGATTTATGTGTGGGTTAAATGGGAGCACTGGTAACTCTGACAATGCCTTGTAAGATTATAAAAGAGCTAGAAAAAACACTTGGAGATCTATCCATACACATCCTATTTTCATGCAGTGATTAATAATACAACTTAACGGGAAAAAAAAAAAAAGAAACTCAGAACAAATCCTGAATTGGATGGGGCTCCAGGAAAAGACAGATACATTTGAACTTACCTACTCCAAGCAAACTTACCTACTCTAGGAGCCTGTCCTAGAGGGGGGAGGGGTGGAGAATAGATGAGTCGAGATTTCATGCTTCTTGTGGTTGAAAGGAGCCCAGAGGGGCGCCTGGGTGGCTCAGTCCTTAAGCGTCTGCCTTCGGCTCGGGGTTGTGATCCCAGGGTCCTGGGATTGAGCCCCGCGTCGGGCTCCCAGCTCAGCGGGAAGCCTGCTTCTCCCTCTGCCTCTCCCCCTGCTTGTGTTCCCTCTCTCACTGTGTCTGTCTCTGTCAAATAAATAAAATCTTAAAAAAATAAAATATAAAAGGAACCCGGAGCCAACTCAGGAGTATGTGAACAAAGCGTGCTATTTCCTTTGATCACCTTCTCGAATCTGGGAGTTACTCTTTCTCACCCAGGAGCCCTGAATAAGGTGCCTGAGAGCCCTAGAATATCATTCTAATGGAACACATCCATCATGGAAACATGGTCCTGGAATGTAGTCCTTCCTCCCCGTTCTATCTTGAAAATCTTAGCAACCGTGTTTATATCAGTTGAGAATTACAGTGGTACGACCGTTTCCCATGCACACATAAATGAAATATGAATTATCTGTTAAGATCACATGGAAGTTTGGATGTGTTATTGTTATAGATACATGTGTACTGTACTGCTCGTATATATTCTTGTGTAGTGAGGAAGTTGGCCTCTAAAGAAAGGTCTAGTGTTTATCCCAGCTCTTGGGTGGTAATCTCTGTATCTTTGGAATTTCCCAAGTGATGGTCTATCTTTGTTATCCATGTGGGTCCCTCAGCCACAGCTGACAGACTTACTGTGAGGGGACTGGCCATATCAGAAAGACCAACCATGTGATTAGAGGTTTGGGGGGCTTTAGGCCATGTGATACCAGCTCAGCCTCCAGGCAGGGGTTGCTGGAAGTCAACTATGTAGGAAATATTTCAGTTAACTGTGTCTTCATAATGAAGCCTCAATACGATCTCAAGACACTATGGGTGAGCTTCTCTGGTTGGCAGTGCACTGTGGATATTGTCACATGGCGTGGTCGGGAGGGGGTGATGCACCCGTGATTTGACAGGGAGCAAACGAGCAGAAGATCCACTTCAGACCCCTACCAATCCTGCCCTGTGCCTCTCTTCCCTTGGATGGTTTTAATATGTATCTTCTGCTTAGAATAAATTTTTCTGTGTCATAACTGTAATATCTCATATCTGTGAGTCTTTCTGGTGAATTATTGAATCTGAAGATGGGTGGGGAACTCTCTGAACTTACAGTTGCTGTCACTCAGTCTTCTGGTAGACTGTGCCCTTGACCTCAGTTCAGCTAATTCTGGGTAATGCACAAGATATAAAAGTATATGTTTTCATCTTATACCACACCCATCCATATAAGTGATAGACTATAATGAACACTAGGCAGGAATTACTCGGAAGACGTATCCTGGGTCTTGTTGTATAATTTACCCAAAAGACTATTTCTCTGGCCTCAGTTTTCTCCTAAGTAAAATGATGGTGGTGTTGGTGTTGCCAGATCTCTGAGGCTTCCTCCAAATGTAGCATTCTGTGGTCAAATAAAAATAAGTGAAAAGCATATCAAGTGTAACATTTGTTTTTACTAGAATTATATAGTCATATAAAATTTTATGAGCTTTTACTGCATTCACAAACATATCAGAAGACCATATTCCTATTAGTCATATCTGTTGAGGACTATTATTTACTTAAAACATATTTTTGGTAAATTGATAAATTGATGAAGAGCTGGTTCCTCAGCAAAGTGTTCCATCTGCAAATTGGCTCTTCTGCTATTGGCCTAGTTCCTTAGGTACTGTCTAGCTGCTACTAAAATAGTGTGGAATGACAGTGTCCAACGTGGCTTAAAGGAGGGATGGGGAAGTACCAGATGGACCTGACGAAACCTATCCTGGGTCTGGAACAACATGAAAATATTTACAAGGCACCACATATATTTGAAAAGGGATGTTCAAGCCCACGTAAGAGCAAAGTTGGGGCAGATGTGGTACATGCAGGAGCTATCAGAAATGAGTGACACATAAGCATCATGTGCAGAACAGCAAGGAATTCTCAGGAAAGAAAACAAGAAGTCCAATATTTGGAGAGCTATATATTCCATACTAAGGTGTTTGGATTTAATCTTGCAAGAAATGGGAAACTATAGCTCCTTGTAAAGTTAGTTTCAATTTCTTATCATCAGCTACATAGAGAGGCTGCCTTCCAGTGTGTGTATCTGTGTGTGCACACACGTGTGTGTGTGCACATGCATGTATGTGTGTGTGTATACATGCCATAGTGTGGGGGGAATTAAAACAAGAATCATAAGGACGCAGAAGTCTAGGTGTGCAAAGGCCTAGCCAAGCAGCAAGCACGTTGACATTCAAATTGTTGGTAATAGAAAGAATGCGGGTGATGACCCCCATTACACTCATCTCTTAAAAGATGCTCCGCCTCGTTGTTGAACGAGGAACTCTGTTCTTTGCAATGCAGTAGGCCCCCACATTATGTAGTTTCAGAAGCCTGGAAGGCAGAAAAGAGAGACAGAAGCTTCTTTGGCTTTTTATCAGACTCCCATTATTAGTTCCTCCTGAGAAGTAAACCTAAATGCCACAGTGCTTTTAATCATTACCAACTCCATAAGGGATATCATTAAGTTGTTTTTCCATTTCTTTTTGCAGCCCAGAGGGAAATAATTTATTCTCTTCAGAACAGGTGGGAAAAGTATATATAATCACACATGTTTTATCCAATTTGATAGAAAAAATTGAGTACAGGATAGTATTAAATGCGATCAGAATTTTTGGTATCACAACACTTCCGTGTGGTATAGTGGAAAGATAATGTGCCTGAAAGATAATGTGTCAGAGAAGCCTGCGTATGAAACCCAGCTGGGCTGCTCATTTGCCATGTCACCCTCACAGGTCACAGGTCTGCATAGCTGTGAAAATTTTTTGCCATGAAGGTTGTTGAAAAGTACACTTGTGATGTGTAGTCAGCATGATACTGGGCATATAAGACGTGCTGAATAAATTCAAGCTCACGTTGTCTCCTAAGGAATATGGACTCTTCATATTTGCCAAGTTTTCTGTTTTCCCCTCAAAATGATCATATCCATTTTTCTTAAGTATTGCCTTTAAGATTAGATATCAATTATTTACATATCAAAGTATAAATCAAAAGTATGCTAACAGTGACCATCACAGTCCTACTTATAATAGTGATATACTGGAAATAACATTAAAACCAAATGTTAGGAGAAAGTTTGCTTAAACTATGTGGTATCTATGGGTTGGAACTGAAGAGTATATATTATTCTAATAAAGACACAGCCTTGTATATATAATCTAATTGTGGCTATGCAAAATGGGCATGGAATAAAATATTAACTGTAGTTTTTATTTTAGGTTGATGATTTTCCCCTCTACCCTTTGCTAGTATATTTACAAAATTCCAAAATTCAACTTCTCCCATTTTTCCCAAATTCAAAAAAGTTGATTTCCAAAATCAACTTTTGTCTCAGTTGATACCTATTTAGAGAAACCCTTCTGTACTTTTCTCCTGTAAATAATCACTTCTTTCTCTGTGATAATCTGATAACTTTTACCTATTTCCATTGCTTTACCAAATGCATAATATTGAAATTGTCTGTATATGTTGCCTTCGTTAAAATATGAGACGGCTTTGCTGCCTGAGAAAGAAACCCACAAACTTAGTGGCAAAGAAAAATATGCATTCTTGTGCCTGGAGTTTAGGAGTTCAAATGTGGATTTCCCAGTATACTCTGAGCTCTGAGCCTCTCTGCTTCAAGCTGAGGATCCCACTGGTCCGGGCTCCATGCTGTGGGTTGAACTTATGTTGACTTCACATGCATTCATTCTGGGTCCAAAATGAAAAGGTTCACGGTTATCTGGGGAAGGTTCTTCTCATGAGAGATCACTGGAGTAGAAGCTAATTCACTAGAAGCTAATTTCAAGCCTCTGCCTTCATCATATGCCCTGTGACATCACATTGGCCCAAATGAGTCACCCAATCAAAGTCAATGTCAAGGGAATGGAAAGTATACTTTCCCACAAGGAGGCCAAGCAAGCATGTGAATTTTTACCCTGTGTCAAGGGAACAAGGAGTTGTGACAAATAATTCAGTCAACCGCAGAGATGCTGTGTGGCATCTATTTGTTTTTGTTGCATTATTGCTCTATATGAATCACATGCTATTAGTTATGAAGTCATTACAGAGTAATCCACCAAAGACTCCAGAGAACACTGAGGATGCAATTCTGTCTGCTTCTCTAAATAATAGGAATCCATTTCTGTTGCCCTTGTTAAACTCAAATGCTTGTTTCTGCCCAAAAGAGGTCTGAAACCTATCCAACATTTGTCACTGATAGTGCTTGTTACCTTGTAAGTACCTGAGAGTTTTGTTATTGAAGTGATTAAAAAAATCCCTTTACCTAGAAAACATTTACATAGTTCTAATTGATAGAAATAATGTTTTCTTGTTTCAGATCAGTGAGGGTTATTTTGACATTTATACAAGCACCTCCTGCTTTGTCCAAAATTCATGCCAGTGTTTTTCCTTTGAATTTTTTTTTTTTTTAGTGTTTTGGTAAAAATGAACATAATCCAGAAATTCATTCAGCAAGGACTGACAGAGGTTTCCTTAAAAGGATGAAGGAGGACAGAATTCAACCTAGAAGAAAAAAGCCTTGTTTACCCTTTTCATTTTAGTTCTAGTGTCAAAATAATAAGTAAGTGCTACGTTGAAAGAAATTTAAAAATTTTATAATGCATTCACTCCAGGAGGAGTTAATGACTGGCTCTAAGTGACACTTGGAAGAATAGACTGGATAAAGAATAAATAATGCATGATATATAAAATTCTTTGTGTGCCCCATAGTACATTGAATGACATTCCTTTCTTCTTTTCTTCCTCCCTATAATAATAATTATTATTAATATCATTACTATTACTATTTACGTTAAAAGAAATATAATGGCAAAAAGTATCAGAGAAGATTTACTATGCTGAACGAATGAGAGTCCCCAGCCCTCACCATGTAGCTGAAAACACAAGAGGCTAGACTGCTCAAATACTTTGGCCAAGGTCAGAGTGAGTTAGTGGCAGCTCTGTGAATTGAAATTGAGCTCTTTTCTAGTTCCTAGGATAAAATAGTGTTCCTATTATTGATAGCATTTAGAAGTTAAAAGGACGAAAGGCAAATAAAATGATAGGGAATGAAGGATGTTTCAGGAAGCAGTTGGAGGAAGATATAAAAAATACAAAAAGAAGGTCTCTAATCCTGTTAGGGAGTTTGTTCAAATACAGATGAGGAAGATGTAGGTAAATTAGAGTAGCTTTCTCTGCTCCTTAGGGAATGCGGATTTCAGGTGGATCTAAAAACTTAATCTCTATGTATTTGAAAAAGCATGAAAAAGACACATAATGCCCATGGAGAATTTTTTTTTTTTTTTTTTTTTTTTTTTTTTTTTTTTTTTTTTTACAACAGCAAGTAAACAGTATTGACACATTTTAGCCAGAGCTGTTCCTAGACTCAGTAGCCACATTACTTAGGCTTTTTAGCACCATCCACTTCCCAGGAGGCAGAGATAATAAAAAAAAGATGACTTCCGTTAAAAGCATACGAAAACTGAATTCTTAGGTTTAACTTGCAATATTTATTTTGTGACCTTATGTTTATAGTGACTGGTTTTGATCTCTGGTGTTTTCTGTTTTCTTTTGTTTTTAACATTTTTTTGCTAATAGACTATTTTTAGGGTTGTTTTAGTTTTGCAGCCCTTTGAGCCAAAAGCGCGCAGAGTACCTGTCTTGCTCCCTTTACCTGAGGCATAGTTCCCTCTATCATTGTTATCTTGTTGGTACATTTGTTAGAATTAATAAATGAATCCTCATATATTACTATTAAATGGAGACTATAGTTTACATTAGGGTTCATTCTTTGTGGGTTTTTTTTTTTAAGATTTTATTTATTAGAGAGAGAGAATGTGAGTAAGGGAAGGGGCAGAGGGAGAGGGAGAATGATAAGCAGGCTCCCTACTGAGCAGGGAGCCTGAAGTGTGGGGCTCAATCCCAGGATGCTGAGCTGAAGTCACTCAACCAACGGAGCCCCTTCACTCTTTGTATTTTCAAAAGTTCTGTGGGTCCTGACAAATGTGTAATTTATGTATCCATCATTACAGCATCATACAAAATATTTCCATTGCTCTACAATGCACCTATTCACCCCTCCTTCCCTTACTCCAAAGCTGCTGACAACCACTGAACTTTAATTGTCTCTATAGCTTTGCCTTTACCAGAAGGTCACATAGATGGAATCATAAGGTGTGTACCCTTTATGGCCATTTCAGGTTGGCTTCTTTCATGGGTTCCCCCATGCCTTTTATGGCTTGATAGTTCGCTTCTTTCTACCACCGAATAAATTCCATTACCACAATTTGTACCACAATTTGTACCACAATTTGTTCACCCATTCACTTCCTGAAGAATGTTTTGGTTGTTTCCAATTTTAGGCAATTATAAACAAAGCTCCCATAAACTTTTGTGTTTGGGTTTTTATAGGGACACTCACACAGGTAAAACCTAGGAGTGCGATTGCTGAATCAGATGGCAAGAACTGGTTTAGCTTTATAAGAAGTTGCAAAAACCCTTTTCCAAAGTGTTTTATGTTGACATTCCTGCCAGCAAGTAGTAAGTTTCTCTTGTTCCATATCTTGCCAGCCAGCACTTGGTGTTGTGAGGATTTTCACATTTCTAAGAGACGTGTAGTGGTCGTTTATTGCTGTTTTAGTTTGCAATTCCCTACTGATACAGGTCAGTGAGCATCTTCTTTGGTAAGGTGTCCAGGTCTTTTTGCCACTTTGGAATTACACTGTTTGATTTCTTACTGTTGTTTTAAGAGTTCTTGTGAATTTTGGATCTAAGTCCTTTACCACATGTAGTGTTTGTAAATATTTTATCCCATCTTGTGACTTGTCTTTCCATTCTTTTAACAATGTTTTTTTGCCAGAAGAAATTTAGTGAAGTCCCACTTACCATTTTTTCCAGTCTTGGATTATGTTTTTGGTGTTGTGCCTAAAAAGTCAATTCTAAACCCAGAGTCACCTAGATTTTCTTCTATCGTATCTTCAAAAATTTATATGGTTTTACATTTTACATTTAGATCCAAGATCCACTTTGAGTTATTTTTTTGTGAAAGGTATAAGGTCTGTAGGTGTACTTTTTTTTTTTTTTTTTTTTTTTTTTTTTTTTTTTGGTATGTGGATGTCCAGTTTCCTATTGTTCTAGCTCGGTTTGTTGAAAAGACTATCCTTTCTCCATTGAATTGCACTTTGCCTTTGTCAAGATCAATGGACTATTTTTACTTCAAAAGAATACTGACATTGGAAAAATGGTTTTATAAGAAATGCATTCTAAACTGCTTTTCTGAGAGTGATCTAAATGTCTTGTCTTCACTGTTCTGTGATTGCAATATAAGGTTCTTCAGTACACTTATTACTGTGATTTCAAACCTTCATCTGTTGAATTAGGGTTTTAATTTTTTTAAATACACCAATTTTACTTTAATTTGAATTATTAGCTACTTAAGTTACTCAAGTAGGGCCACTTGACAAAGAACAGAAATAGGATAACTTGAGGCAAGTTCTGCCTCAGGTTCCCCCCCACCCCACAGCTGGTAATCCTTATAGCACCATTATGTGCTGTGGTCTATGGTGAGGTACGGAATTCCCAGCAGTCCTGGCCTAGAACATTGGATAGATTATATCCTTGCTAGCACCAGTGCTTGTTTAATCTCCACACTTCCAGAATTCACCGCAGTTGGTCTTTCTGGATGTCTGTGGCCCTTACATTTATGAGGAATAGCAGTCTTTCCTTCAATGTCTTATTAGCTCATGAGTCACCCACAGAAACTTCCTTGATCCCAGCGTCACACCTTAGTTCGCCTATAAATAGCCGTTGTCCTTAGAGTGAATCTTGAGATGCAGTGACCGAGTCATGAGAAGTAAAATCATCAGCAGAATATATGACCACAATTATTGTTCTATTTCAGGTACCCAAGCATGGATGTGAGCTCAAGTCTTTAGAAGTTAACTTTTCTTATGGTAGCATCTTTCAAGCAACTATAGTTTATTTCTACCATTTCATCTCATGCTGAACCATGATACATCATCAAAACATATTCTCATATATTTTAATATCACTAAGATGCTCTTTTTCCATGTAAAAAAAAAATCGTAAGAGACTTCTTTGATCCAGTTAAGTACCAAGGAGCATTGTATTGGTTAATTTTATGTGTCAACTTGGCTGGGACACAGGACTTCCAGATATTTGGTGAAGCATTATTTCAGTGTGTGTCTGTGAGGGTGTTTCTGGATGAGATTGGCATTTGAATCTTTAGATTGAGTAAAGTTGATTGCCTTCTCCAGGTTGGGTGGGCATCACCCATTCTGTTGAAAGGCAGAAGAGAACAAATGGCTGAGTAAGGGAGAATTCATGTTCTCTCTGCCTTACTCCTGAGCTGGGACATCAGTCTTCTCCTGTACTCATACTAAGAATTCCATCATCAGTTCTCCTGGGTCTCAGGCCTTCAAGCTCAGACGCAGGCTACACCACCAGCAATCCTGGGTCTCTGGCTTGCCAGCTGCCTATCATGGGACTTCTCATCCTCTCTAATCATGTGAGCCGATTCCTTATGAGAACTCTCTCTTTCTCTCTCCCTCCCTCTCAAGAACCCCAACTAATATAGGCATTCCGATTGTCTGCATTTCCTGTCTTGGTGGAAACTTGAGAATATATTTCCCTAAGGATATTTTAGACCCATGGATTTAGAGCTGGAGGAGCTCTGAAAGCTACTTTAAATTTAAGTGAATCGGATGCAGGGCTGTTTAGAGGCTTGGTCAGTCACGCGAGTGCTGGCGGTAGTCCTAAAACACAAAGTCAAGTTTCTACACTCAGCTTTGTGCTGTATATTTGATCCCTTTTACTACCAGAAGCAGTGCCATAAATTCTATGTTAATTTGCAAATTGAAAGGACAGGATCTACCTATATCCCCCAACTCGTCCAAATTGTTAAAGTAGTTCCATTGCTGAGACTTATTTGTGATTTATTAGTTCTTTATTTTGTTCAGTGGTCCCCAGTGTTATTATCAAGTACATTACAGAGGCTTGAGAGAATTTATGACTGTTGCACTGGTCCTTTTCCTTATAGTGGTGTATATCAAGTATTGGAATTACTTACTTGAGATGATCCTGGGTTGATCAGTCCACTGTTCACAGCTACACTGTATCCTGAGCTTGGCTTAAAGATTTCTCATTTTCCATGATACTAACACACAAATATTACCGGACTTAAAGGTTGTGCTCCCATTTGCCCACATCTTCAAAATGAAACAAACCATGTATCAACAGAGGTTAAAATATAGGAAACAGTTGGATATGCTTATTTGTTTAGTTGTCATCTTCCTTCCATTAGAAATAGGCATTCTTGACAGAAACAAGTCTAGGTTCTAAGAAAAGAGCTCATTTGGGAATGCTACCTGCCAACAAAAGCCTATGGCATGAAAAAAAAAATGAATTTATGTGTCTTCTTTATGGCTTTAGCTCTAAGCTCCATATTAATTACGGATCATAAGATACCATAAAAATTATCACCTGTTTCCTTTACAAAGTGCTCAGTACAGTTGTATAACTGGACTGGAAGTCATTGATTTTCTATTCTAACCACTACTTTTCCTCTAGGATTCTTCTCTCTTTTTGATAGGACAAATCACCACCCTGGGAAAAGTGGAATAACAGTTGGCTTGAATTGTAGTTAGCTGGTAGCTGTGATCTTATGGACTACCGTTCACAGGTGCTGGGAATATTGTCTGTGTGAGGACTGTACCAATCACCTTGTGATGTCAAGCCTGGCCTTTGGCCGATGAGCTGCATGGTTCCTTTTCCTCCCAGAACATTTGGGTCAGGCCGTGCTCTCTTTCCTTGACTTGGAATCAGATGTTGATCAGAGGCACAGAGAGCCTAGTTTCCTTCGAGTATACTCCACTTGCCAAACAGCGAGGATTCGGCCTGACCTAATGCCTCTGGAAAAAGCGTCAGAGGTCAATGTGGTAGGCATGCTCGAGACCCCTGTTAACTCACACTGTCTGGTTGTCAGGGTTTGCTTTGCTTTTTAGCCATTCGTGTGCCTTTGCTGTAAGGCATTTACTAAATGCTCAGCTGTCAATTACCTCCTTCCAAAAGACTTGCCAAAGATTTCTTGGTGGCATTTACATCTTCCTGTCATTTTTTATGATTAGGATCCACCTTTTTCAGAGGATTATTGGATAGTTGCCACAGCCCTTGCATGTCCAGGAATTCTAGAAAAATAGGTCTGTCATTCTTCTGAGGCAAAGTGGTATTTTGGGGGCTGTTAGTTAGCAATAAATGGTTTTTCCATCTTGATACAAGAGCACAGTGGGAAGGGTTTTTAGTTGAAAAGAGCTTAGGCTTTGCAGTGAGATAAACCTGCCTCTAGTTATTCATTAATTAACCTCTCAGACATTAGTTGTGTCCTATATAAGCCATGCTATTTCTTAGTGTATGATGTAAGAATACCGGAAGACATGTAATGAACAAAAGGATGTAAGTAAGTGAATGTGAATGTCCTTTACAAATATTTGACAGTTCTGGGAATAAATATAATTGTTTTTCATTTTTGTGTGTTATATTTTTCAGTAAGAGGTACTATGATTTTAATAGAATGTTCATGCAAAATAGTAAGTGGGCTGTGTGTCCCATCTCTAATGCCTACAACAGCCCTGTGATGTAGGTCTTCCTGCCATCCTTTTACAGCTGAGGAAACAGAGCCTAGAGTGTCAAGGGCAAAATGCTGCTGAGCCCTAGATCTCTGAATCAAGCCCAGGTTTCTTTGACATCAAAGCTCATTTTCTTTTTTATTATCTTCTCATCACTCTGTCATGAAGCTTCCCTTAATTCTTCTTTATGTCTTCTGTTTTTTTGTTTTGTTTTGTTTTTTTTAAAGATTTTATTTATTTATTTGACAGAGATAGAGACAGCCAGCGAGAGAGGGAACACAAGCAGGGGGAGTGGGAGAGGAAGAAGCAGGCTCCCAGCAGAGAAGCCCGATGTGGGGCTCGATCCCAGAACTCCAGGATCACGCCCTGAGCCAAAGGCAGACGCTTAACAACTGTGCCACCCAGGCACCCCTTCTTTATGTCTTCTGAATGTAGGCATTAGACATGCCTGCGGGGCTGGTAGTAGTATAATGACTTCCACATACATTTCCACTTAACCCTCTTGTCAGTCATACAGGATCAATTCTATTTCCATTTTTATATAAAGGAAAACCGAGGCTTAGATAGTTTAAATGATATTCTAAGACCATGCAGCTAGTGAGTGGCTGGGGTAGGGTAGAAATGCATGATAAATGTGGTCTAAAAACACATCCATTAAGTCATTTCTCATTTCTCTCTGCTTCTATCTGCTTCTAGGTTTTTGGGGTTTTTTTTCTGTTAATATCCATTCAGGGCATCTGGGTGGCTCAGTCAGTTAAGCATCTGCCTTCGGCTCAGGTCATGATCCCAGGGTCCTGGGATTGAGTCCCACATTGGGCTCCCTACTCAGCAGGGAGTCTGCTTCTCCCTCTACACTTCCCACCTGCTCATGATCTCTCTCTGTCTCACAGTCACACGCTCTCTCTCAAATAAATAAATAAAATCTTTAAAAAAAAATCCATTTATAATTTCCTTCCTTTGCCCTTTATTATCCAGTTGCAATTCTATTTTTCTTGGAGTTCTACTTTCCCTGCAATGGTTTCTCCCAGCGTCTTCCCTTCCCTCTGGGACTGTAAGAGCGAGGTGGGCTGGAGCGGGAGCAGATTTCCAAGGCTGGCAGGCGGCGCGGAGCCCGAAATCTCCCGTGCTGTCTGTCAGCCGGCTCTCCGCGGGCCCCACTTCAGCCCACCGCCACATCCATCAACGCAGCTGGTTGTTGACATTCTTTCTGCTCTTTGGAAGTGAGGGGGTTGGTTCATGCACTGTTTAAAAATGTAGTATCCAAAGGCGCAACATACCATGAACACTCTTTTGCTTGAGTGTCAGATCTTTTTCAGGAGTGAAAGATAAAAGAAGGATGGTTGGCATGGTGGGCACTTGACGATGACAAGACAGTTTCCCGGATACCCGTGCTAGCACATCAGGTCTGTGAGAACAGAAGGGTTCCGGGAGCCCTGTTTCTGTCTGGAGGACACATTTTGCTAAGTACCAACTTGTATCATACCTGTGTGCATGATTATGCTAAGTGTTTTAATTATATCATCACATTTCATCCCCCCAACAACCTGTAGTTTGTTCCAGTTCTCATTTTATAGATGGAGAAGTTGAGAATGAGATTTCTTGTCTTACCTTATGAGTGATATTTTTCTGCATTCTAAAAAATCGGACTTACCTGCCAGGAAGGAACGATAGCATTGGATGCAAGGAGGTGAAAGCCCCAACAGGTTCTTCTCAAGTCTGTTCTTTCCTGTCTCTTACCTACTGAACTATATCTATCAAAAGTTTAAAACTATCAAACATTTCAACAGTTTTGTGGATTGGGTTACACTCTGAGCAAAATGCTGTGATAGGGACTATCTTTTGGAGTAGTGTCTGTCTCATTGCTTCTGGAATGAAAACAAGAAGTCTTTCGAGTCTACCTCTTCTAAGACAGTATTCATAACTCAGGTGTTTTCCTCATAGCTCCATGGTGCCAGAAAAGACAATAAGCTAATAGAGTATAGATAGTAATTTTCCTTTACAAATGTGCCTTTGCTTTCATCTTAATACATGGATATTTAAATGAGATTTGAGGATGATAACTTTCGCTCTCAAATTCCAGAATGAATGGAGAAAAACATATTGATGTCAAACAGGGAACATTGTTGCTGATAAAGCTGGATAAAACAATATCGTATACACTTGAAGCCAACATCAGGGCTTGGTTATTTTCCCTCTGAAGTGGGCTGGGCATTTATAAGGCAGAGGAACCCAGACACAGTGGGTTTAAGTGGGGAAAAATCATGTATGTTCTGTAGGCAGGCTGTATCTGAAAGAGCATGCTAAGGAAGTCGGTCTCACCTCTGTATATGGCTTTACTTTGGATTCTGCATGCTAACTTGCAAGTTTTGGAATACTAGATGAGACAGCATTCCTTCCCAGAAAAGAGGTTTGCAGGAGCTAGACCAAGCATGGCCAGTGGCCCCTTTTCTAATCCCCCTATTGCCTAGGGGAGTCTAGGTGTGCAAATGAATTCTAGGAACACAGGTAGAATTCACATGACTGATACTTTTGGGCCATAAATGTATTTTGCTAGTGTATGTTTGTGGGCTGACAGGAGCAAGGGACAAGGAAATAAGCAAAATCCAGTCCTGGTCCTGTCCTCAAATAACTTCCAAATATAGGGAAACTCTAACTACTCTGAATGAATTGAGAATATTGCAGGGGCATCAAAGGACTCTCTCTGTGATGTCCAAAAACTGGGATGGCTGAATTGTTCACTCCGTAACCACTTGGACAGAGTTTGGAATCCATGGAATATTCATTTAATGGTGGGCCTGATGGCATAGAGTCAGGGTGGACACGTGCAACATGAAAGAACACTATTTGTATGAGAGTGTGAGGCAGAGACAACTTCCTATAATGAGAAAAATCACAGGGATTTCCTTCTTCTCAGATGAATGGCGCCTAGCGACATTCTTGTTCTTTTTCTCTTTTCCCTGTCCCCAACCCCCTCCCGTGACTGGCATGCAATTGAGACACCAGGTGATCCAGTGGTTTTCCCTGCTTCTATGTGACTCAACTGCAAATATGTGACTTAGCCTCTGTGACCTCATTGGAACAGCGTAGAGTCACTGTGAGCCTGTGAGATTTGGAATAAACTCACCTAGATTTTGAAGTCAGTTAACATATCTGAATTCCTCATTCCCTACTCCTCAGATATTAGAAAAGACGTTCAAAATTCTTATTTTATGCAACTGGAATAATGATGAAAATCACTGAAATCATGCATTTATTATTTTTTTATCAGATTTATTCACTCCCGTAATCAAAATGTGGAACCTTCTTCCTCACTCCCCCAAATTCCCTCATGTCATTTTGTTGTCGATGCCACCTCACCTCATGTGATGTTTCTGGCAACCACAGAAATGTTTTCTGTTTTTCTATTGCTGCCTTTTCCAGAATGTCATACAATGGGGCGGCACAGTGTGTATGTAGCCTTTTGAGTCCAGCTTCTGTAATTTAGCATAATGCATTTGAGACTTACATATATCACTAGTTCTTTTGTTATAAAATGAGTTGTTTTATTTCTGAGAACTATTCCTTCTGTTGATGATATGCTGCAATTAGTTTATTAAATTATCAGTTGAGAAACATGTGGTTTATCTCCAGTTACAAATAAAATCACACTATGAAATTTCACATCAAGGGTTTGTGTGACTATGTTTTCATTCTTTTAAGTAAATACTGAGGAGAGGGATTGCTGGTACAAATGGCAGCTGTATGTTTAATATTACAAATTGTCAAATTGTTTTCTGAAAATTACCATTTTGCAATTTCACCTACAATGAATGTGTAGAGTGACCCAGTTTCTCTCTATCATCACCAGTACTGGATTGTTTCACTTCTTTAAAAAAATGTATTTTAACCATTTGTAGTGAGTTGAATTGGGGCTTCCCCAAAGATGTGTGTATCTAGAACTTCAGAATGAGACCTTATTGAGAATAAGGGTCTTTGCAGTTGTAAATAAGGTAAGAATCTCAAGATGAGATCATCCCGGAATAGAATAAGCTCTAAACTCTAAGAAGTCCTTATAAACCAAAAGAAGTGGGAACAAACAGAGACACGTAGGGAGAATGGCCATGTGAGGATGGAGGCCGGGACGGAGGCAAAAATGCATCTACAAGCCAAGGGATGCCATGAACTGCCGGCAGCCAGAAGTCAAGAGAGAGGTATGGAATGGGTTCTCCTTCAAGCCTCTAGAAGAAACCAACACTGCTGACACCTTGATTTTGGACTTTTGGCCTCCAGGACTAGGAGATAATACATTTCTGTTGTTTTGCATCACCCAATTTGTACTAATTTATTAAGGCAGCCCTAAGAAACTGTTACACCATTCAAATTTAAATTGGTACATAGTAGTGTCTCATTGTGACTCTAAGTTACATTTCATTAATGACTGAAATCAAGTGCTCCTCTGGGCACTGTGCACAATAGGCAGTCTGTTCAGAGTTTTGCCCATTTAAATTTTTTTTTGATTATTGAGTTTGAATTTTATTTATGCTTTATGCATAGAAGACTTTTAGTGATTGTATTTTTCAAATATTCTCTTCCAGTAATACAATTGCCTTTTTATTTTCTTTTTAGTTAATGATTTTATTTATTTATTTATTTGAGAAAGAGAGTGAGAGAGAGACAGAGAGAGAGAGAGACAGAGAGAGAGTACACAGAGGGAGAGGGAGAAGCACACTCCCTGCTGAGCAGAGACCCTGAGGTGGGGGGGGCGGGGGGATTGATCCCAGGACCCTGAGATCACCACCTAAGCCAAAGGCAGATGCTTAACTGACTGAGCCACCCAGGCATCCCTCCTTTTTACTTTCTTAACATTGAATTTGGGATAGTAGAACTTTTTAATTTGTTGAAGTCAAATTTGCCAGTTCTGTGTGTGTGCATGTGCGTGCATGTGTGTGTGTGTGTGTGTGTGTGCCATTTCTGAGAAATTTTTATCTAAACCAAAGTCACAGAATATATTTTAGGTATTATTCTAGAAATTTTATATGTTTACATTTTACATTTAGGCTTATAGGCAGTTTAAGTTAATTTCGTTTATATTATGGGTGTGGGTTGAAGTTCATGTTTTGCAAATGATTAAATTAAATTAGAAGATTATTCATATAATAGTATTTTTGGACTAAAATCTACCACCTTGCCTGTTCTCATTTGTTCCAAATTTTCTTTGATCAGTTTGTCCTCTTGATCTGGCTGCATTTGGATTAATTCTTTAAATTTTTAAGATTCTGTTTTATCTTCATTCTTGGCTTGTCACTTACACATTTTTATGGTCATTTTTTGTTTTGTTTTATTTTGTTTAGTCTTGTGATTGCCCTAAGATTTGTAATATGGCTTTCTAATTAATTACAGTCTACTTTTTTGAAGAACAGTGTGCATCTTAGTAAAGTTGAAATGATAATTAAAGAGCACTAAATTAAATTATTATTTTTAAAATTTTGCTTCCCTGTCTACTGCCCATTATAAAGGTCAGGCTTCTAAAAAACAATTAGGCAAAGACTTTTCAGCATGTTTATTACTGTACTAGGTCCTGTGGGAGACACTACCACTTGAGGAAGAGCTATATATTAATGCACTTTTATGTATCCATTATGTAGCACGCATTAGGCATCAGATAAATATATTTTTTTAAATTTTCTGCAGTTTAACAAGGAATAACTGTGTAACAAAGTACAAATATTTAAAGATAAAATTTGATGAGTTTTGATGTATTTACACCCCAAACATCATGACAATAAAATTATGATAATGAGTACACATCATCCTTAAAAGTTTCTTCATGTCTCCTTACAACCTATCCATCCGTTACCCCATCTACCTCCTTATTCCCAGGAAATCCCCAGTCTGTTTTCTGTCAATACAGATTTGTTTGTGTTTTCTAGAGTTTTATATAAAAATCATATATATTAATCATTTTGGTATGCTTTCTTTCTGATCATAATTATTTTGATTTTCATCCTTTATATTGTGCTTGTAAGTAGATATTATCTCTTTATTGCTGAGTAGTAAGTATATGCCACATTGCTGTAGGATATTTGGGCTATTTCCAACTTTAGCTATTACAGAGAAGCTACTGTGAACATTCATGTACAATTGTGTGTGAACATAAGATTTCAGTTTTCTTTGGTAAACAGGAGTGCAATGTTTGGGTAATACAGTAGGGATATATTTAAATATCTATTGACTTATACTCCATTCATCACCCACTGTGTTGACCAATTTTGAAACACTTGTTTTTTACTTAGTGTTAAAGAGCTTATCTTATCTTTTGAATCTTTTATTTTGCTATTAACCTGTCAACATCCTCATCAAATCCATGCTAGCACTTTAGAAATAAGTGGACAATCATTATAAGTGTTCATGCTATCCTCTGCGAGAAAATAAATTCTGGATTTATTTGGCATTGAAGTAATTAATGACAAAGGATTTACATAATTAATTTCATGCTAATTGATTTGCTATGTCAATATGTCTTTGGTAACTACCTAGTAACTACCAATGGTGATTAAACAATGAATGGCATATTTATCTGTAGCGTTAGTCTACTATGATGTATTTTCAAGAAATATAATTTGCAGAGTTTAGCACAATAGGATAAGTAATATTGTTCTAAAATAGTATTTCTTAACTAGACATGTGTGTCATCAACCTCCTCTCCTCCTTCCCTTTCTTTCTCTCTCTCTCTTCTTTTTGTCTTACGCTACAGCTGGACGCACACCATCATTCCCCTTATTGATACATCTTGAGTATAGAAAATATAGATTGAAACAATAAAATTAAGTTAGCCATCTTTATGCAGATTGACTTTTCTTTACTTTTCAATGAGATTGCCTTTCCCAAGAAAGACATTGCCAAAGCAATTGATTAAAATGAAGGACAAGTGGATATATTTTCACATGGATCTAATTGGGTAGTGGTTTATTAAGGAAGTGAGGTGGGAAAAACAGTGGGATTGTTGAGGTCTATGTCCTAGCTTGGCTCTTAGGTCTTTATTTATCTCAACAAATTTACTTCTCCCCGAGCTACCCTGTTTTTATTCTGTAAATAAATGAGTTGGAGTAGCAAGGCAGTTTTCCCCAGAATTCAAAATAGATGCTTCTGTGGGGCTACAAATTGTGACTTGAGTTTCATTTCTAAACTGCATTCAACTATTTAAAAAAAAAATCCACAAACGCTGAAAAATTGCATATTTAAATGTGTTGCAATACAGTTTTACACTTTGAGGCATTGTGGAGCAAATATTGGGTTAACTCCTTTTTGAGTGCAACAGAGTAAAATCTCTTCTGCATTCTTTGCTTAATTAAACACTGCACTTTGGATGGGATTGTGTCTCACTAAAATTCACATTGAAACACTAATGCCCAGTGTGTTGAGATTTGAAGATGGACCTTTAGGGAGATGAAATCATGAGGGTGGGGCCTTTTTGATGGGATTAGTGCCCTTATAAGAAGAGACACCAGGGGTGTGCCTGGGTAGCGCAGTCGTTAAAGCGTCTGCCTTAGGCTCAGGGCGTGATCCCGGCGTACCGGGATCGAGTCCCACATTGGGCTCCTCTGCTAGGAGCCTGCTTCTTCCTCTCCCACTCCCCCTGCTGTGTTCCCTCTCTCGCTGGCTGTCTCTCTGTCACATAAATAAATAAAATCTTTAAAAAAAAAAAAAAAAAAAAAAGAAGAGACACCAGGGAGCCTGTCTCTCTCTCTCTCTCTCTCTCTCTCTCCCTCTCTCCCTCTCCCTCTCCCTCTCTCCCTGCCATGTTAAGGACATGGCAAAAAGGCAGCTAGCTATCTGTGAACCAGGAAGAGTGCTCACCAGAAACCAATTGTGCTAGCACCTTGAATTTGAACTTCTAGCCTCCAAAATTGTGACAACATAAGTTTCTGTTGTTTTAGCCTCCCTGTCTAGGTATTTTGTTATGGTAGTCCAAACTAAGACACTCTTTTTTTTTTTTTAGTGTAACAAAATAAAGTTTCTTCTGCATTCTTTACTTAATTAAAAATTGTCACTGTGTACATTTATTTATTACATGTGCAAATCAGAGTTTTATTGATACTGGGCAACCAAAACAAAATCAAGAAATAATTAGTATGTCACATGCTTTATAATACTCTAACACTCTTAAATATGCTCCCCAATTCAAAATTGCATATTCACTTAAATTACCTTATTTTTCTATATGCTTTGTTATTAAGTATCATTTTACATGGCATTGCATATGATATTTTAATTTTACTTATGAATAAATCCTCTTGTCTATTATGCACATTTATGTATAAAATGTGTAAACTACATATAAGTAGCCTTTAACAAAAGTATTCTACAATAAGAATGTGAAATCCATGGAGATAGTTGGTCTCTAAAATAGTTTGTATTTTAATCTTGATCAATTTCCAGGTGAGGGGTAGAAAAGTTTTTTAACTCTGTACAAAAGTGATACATTCTCGGTGATGAGTTACTAGTAAGTTTCTTCTTGAATGAGTTCAGTGTCACAGTGAGGAGTCAGAAATGCCTGCTGGAGGATGTAGAATACAGTGATTTTGTTCAGGAAGCTGAAGCAAAGCTTAAAAGGAGTAGGTAAAAGAACCCATGCTTAGCAGATAATTTATGGTGAAGCTGAACATTGTCAATGTAAAATATTAAAATTAAAGAATACATACCGAATCTGTCCAGTTAGAACTGGTGTTTATGTGAGGTCCTGAATAAGAAGGGTTAAGGGCCCTTAGTCCAGAAAAGTATTGTCATAACACACGCGTTGGAGATCATAGAACAGTAATGAATATCCAGAGATGCAGGTGGAGGAACTGGACTTTCCCAAGTGTCTACTCCATGCCTGAGACTTTACAAGGTTTAGGCACATAAGTGATCATGCCTATGACCACATGGAAACAAGAGTATGATTTTGGACCCTTCTCCCCTAAAATACTTCTTGCATCTACAAAAATTTCCTAGCCTCTGACCAACTGAAGCTCTGTAGAGCAGTGAGCATTGAAAGGTACAGCTTCGCCCCACTTATTTAGCCATAATTAGGACTTTTTTTAGGCAAAAGCCTGGGTTACCTACTTCCTGCAAAATGTTAGTTGCATCCATTTTGGCTTTATTTGTGTAACTGATAATCATTCTGGTAATTTTAGCAAAACCAAAGGAAATATTTCCTAATTATTTTCACTGAAAATTACCATAAACCCATGAAAGGCAAAACTAATAGCGAATGAACTTGACAATCAGTCAAAATATATTGCCATTTCGTTAGTAATTCTGCTACAGATAAGTTCCTATTTCCCTCTCTCAGTGCTCCCTAGCTTGAGTTTGAACAGAAAGGAAGTCTTCGACATGGATTTAACTTGATTTCAGTGAAGTTAAGTTACGAGACAATCTACTGATAAAAATTGGTTACTTGGTTTTCTGGAAAATGAAGCTATTTGTTAAAACAGATAATTTTCAGAATTACATATATTTAGGGGCGCCTGGGTAGCGCAGTTGTTATGCATCTGCCTTCGGTTTAGGGCGTGATCCCAGCGTTCTGGGATTGAGCCCCGCATCAGGCTCCTCCGCTGGGAGCTTGCTTCTTCCTCTCCCAATCCCCTGCTGTGTTCCTTCTCTCGCTGGCTGTCTCTCTGTCAAATAAATAAATAAAATCTTTAAAAAAAAAAAAGAATTACACATATTTAGATGAAGCCTCATGATAAAAATGTAATTACGATCACTTCATAATTATTTATTTTGTAAAATGTATTTCTGTTCTGCACCAACTTTTCAACTTTCTTAGCACAGTTACCAGTGCCTTAGAGAAAGACCATAAATCTATGCAGTACATTTTATAATGAAAGTAATTTAATTGATGTTATTAATGACATCTTTTCAGTTTTCAGGGTGATTTGGGGGGATTCTCTAAACTCCAGACCACGGTTGTCATGAAGCATCGCAACCTTATTCTGGGCACAGAAAAGGATCTCAAATGTGTTACAAAATCCTCTTCTTAAATCTGCCTGTGTGACCTTTGGAAAGTCAAATCAAATCTATGGGATTTATCATCCACCTCTGGAAAAATAAGGAGTTAAGCTAGATTATCACTAAAGTTCTTCCCGGTTCGAATATTCTGCAAAATTAAGTTAGAGGAACATTTCCTCTTAACTTCAGAAGATATGGCTGACCTTTCTAGAGCAGCAAGTTTGTGCAAAGAGTATGCTGGGCATTTTGCATTCGCTTTTTCACTTAATTTCTCTCTGAATGCTGTAAATGTTTCTACAGATGATGAAATCGAAGCTCAGAGAGCTTAACTAGCTAGCTAGCAGTATACTCCAAAGCCCATGTTTTTCCTGCTACATTGGAAATAACACATTTTCCCCCAATGACATGCAGATCAGGGTGCATAATAGAGCTGTGAACGACACAGAATGTGTCAAAATTATTGTACTTAGTAGCATTTATACATGAAATGTTAAAAACAATCTTTACTTGGAAAATTCCTGTCCTAAGCAATATCCAATGTGATCTTTATGCAGTCATTGTGGATAGCAAAGCTGAAGTAGAAAGAGCTCGAGGCTTGGCCTAAGAAAATCCTGACTTAAAACTCTACCGCTGCTCTTCTCCAAATCTATAATTTGGTCAAACTGTTGTTTCCTTAAGCAAATCTGACCTTACAGTGTTTGCATGGAACTTTATCTGTAATTCTATCCTGATGATCCTGTTTTGATTTGTCTGGTGCTCAGTGGTATATGTGAGGGTCTTCTCAACCAATATATTTTGAACACTTAGAGTACAAATAATATTGTGTCGCTGACAAATAATAACTTAATGTAATTTGTTAAGCTACGTTGGGATTCTCTACGTGACGGATTTGGAAACTAATACCCAGAGAGGCGTGGTTGTAGTTAGTCACACAGAGAGT
This sequence comes from Ursus maritimus, assembly GCF_017311325.1. Taxonomy (NCBI): domain Eukaryota; kingdom Metazoa; phylum Chordata; class Mammalia; order Carnivora; family Ursidae; genus Ursus; species Ursus maritimus. The sequence continues at coordinate 9,945,430 of NW_024426774.1, read as the reverse complement.
GTCAGAGATTGACATGGAACACAATTTTTCCTTTGGTAACCAAGGGGAGATTTCACTGCCTCTTCCATGAAACCCATATACTTTTTACATAGTGTTAGTTAATATTTGATGTTTTTGCACACTGGGCATTTGGGAGAGGTATGGTTCCCAAGCCGCCATTTGTAATTATCTAAGAACCCATAATAGTTATGCTGGTCACTTCTGCGTGCACAAGAGAAAACAGCAATCACCCTGAACCAGAGTTTCATGACTATGGGATGCATCATTTAGCGGTTTTCTTTCATTTTCATTATGTAAATAGGAGTTGAGTGGATAAGCAGTTGCTTAGGTGGAAGGATGTAATGGATTTGCGGTGGCTTGGAGAATGCCGCCTGCCATTCCCGGGAGCCCTCGCATACAGACTGTAGAGTGGAAGTGGACAATTTCCATTAGAGGACAGGGACTTCCAGGAAGGAAGGGAGCATGATCCCAGTCCTTATATCCTTAGAGCCCAAGATGTCGAAAAATATTTACCTGAACAGGGTGACCCTATTACTGATCTGCTGGGGGAAAATGATATGAGGGGTCTGAAAAAAAGAACTCCCTAAGAGAGAAATATGGATTGGGATCTGTACTAAACAAAAAGGCCTGGTGAGGGATGGCTGGTTAGATCCTTGCGAAAGGTAAATGTTGGAATGGTATGGGAGAAGGGTCTGAGCAGATCCCACGGAAAAGAGCGGCAAGCTTGAAGTCTGACAAGAGGCAGCATGACGCTGCCAGGAGGAATTTTTACTTGCAAATTACTGGAGCAGAGGACCTTTATTAAACTGTGTAGAATCGGACCTCTAAACAGCACCTATAGCAACAGCCAAAGCAGTTATGCTAATGGGTGGATTTAACATTTCTTTTAGAGAAGGAAGACTCCCTCCTAATCAGAGAAGACAGGTGCTTGAATGTCATTTGTAAAAATGTAGGAAATATGAAAATGTGTGTTTTGAGGGAGTTAAGCCTTTCTTCTGTTTGGCATTAGTTACCCCCAGGGCAGGCAATACAGAGACATGGGTGCCTTTGGGATCACAGAAAGCTTGTTACTGTTGTTTCGAAATGGAGACCTCCTCTTCTCATAACTAAGTTGGGTGGAAGATACTCTGAGGTTTTCCTTCGTGCCAGGTATGATTACACCGCTCGCCTCTGCACCTGGCTTACACAAAAGCACAGTTCTGGCATAGAGGGGACACAGCCTCTGCCTTCAAGAGACTTGCCTTTCCAGGGCGAAGCTTTGCCCCATAGAGAGAAGTGATTAGTGGTATAAAGAAGAAGAATCACTAGGAAAATCTATGGAATTTTGAAGGAAAGATTCCATCCTGTCAGAATGATGGAAAGCTTCAACAGAGACATTGTGACAGAGAAAGCCCAAGAACGAGGCATGAAAGTCTATCAGAGAAAGCAAGCAAAACTATGTTCTTTTCTCTATTCTTCCTCTTGGGGACCAAAGAGAATACAGTAGTTTTACTATTTACTTTGAAAAAATGCATTTGTGTGTAGAAAACAAATGTTTATGTGGCAAAAGAAATATGTAACATATATATTAATTCCTATATAGAGAAACATCCTTATTCTGCAGAAACTAAGGCACGTTTTCTTTGCATATAGCAATTATTTTCCCTTGAAAAGCAAACTACTTTACAAAAATGAGGCAGTAAGTTTTAGTGGCATCTTAAGTCGAATATTATAGCTTTAAAAATGTCTTGAAATAAAATTCAAGGCTGTGGTATTCAGTTAGCTTTTAATTTCACTTCACCGAAACTAGTTTTCATTATTATGGTGACATTGAAAGGAAACCCCCAGAAAATGCTGAATGATATTTTTCCCATTGGTAAGAGAACACCATCCCGGTGCGTTGCTGCTTATTTATCTTGTGAATATTTGGGCTCTCCTCCTGTTGAATATTTATTCCTCTGATGGATTTTATTTTTCATTCTGAGTGTCAAGAATAACTCTATTTAAAAGTAGCTCAGCATCAAGAATAGAAGTCTTTTTTTGTGCATGTTTTATCCCTTTTACAGACTCTGTAGAAGTAGAGTGATTGCAATTGTTACTTCCCTCCTTTTCTTTTCTCCGAACCCATTTAGTACTCAGGCTGTGCTTTTCAGAAAGACCTGGCAGTGCTCGATGCCAGTGTAGTAAACCCCACAGATGAATGCCTCAGTCATCAGGTCATACTTCAGTTTAAGTATCCTGCACAACTCTGTCACATTGTTAACATGTTTGAATACATGTTTAATAAATACTTCTTTACTAATCTGAATCTCGGTAGTATGTGCTGTGAAATTCCAGTTCTTCTATTCAGCTGTGGGATGTCAGAGCGTTTCCAACCACACATTAAAAGAAAATTCTTTAAGTCAAAGAGTCAGTAGTGGTAATCACTCAAGCGGTTTGTCCACCTATCAAATGGCAAAGTCCAAAGTCTTAGGCATCAAAGACTGAGGAATATTTGGAGTGTATTTTACCATTCTTTCTGCCCTTTTCCCTCTAGAAAGTATTTCTCATTTGTACTATCATTTGCTTGTTTCTCACAATTCTGATGAGAAAACAAATAATCGAATATAGTTAGGAGCTGAGATAACCCACATACCCCATTCAGCTTGCATTTCTCTGGTAGGTAAATAAAAAAATCAAATATAGGTCAGTGGTAATAATGGATATGATGTGATTCCATTGGACTTTATTTTTAAATAGGGTTACACATTAAGACATTGTAGAATACCTTAAGGCTGCAATAGAGGGCACCCAGTATACAAAAATTATAGTGAAATTCCAAATTTTGCTTCTTTAGAAAACTTAAGAGCATTCTTCAACTGTGAATAAAAAAGAATACTTTTATTTATGTATTTAAAATATTTTATTTATTTATTTGAGAGAGAGAGAGAGACAGAGATAGTGACAGAGAGCACGAGCGAGCACAAGCCGGGAGGAGAGGGGGAAGAGGGAGAAGCAGGCTCCCTGCTGAGCGGGAGCCTGATGTGGGACTCGATCCCAGGACCACGGGATCATGACCTGAGCCAAAGGCAGACAGTTAACTGACTGAGCCAGCCAGGCGCCCATTCCCCCCAAAATGATTTTACTAGTGACCATGTGCTCCTTTTCATCTTGTATCTTAGACTAGTCTGAGCAAAATTTAACATCTATAGTAGCTATGCAGATTCTGGTGGGCTTAATTAAGATCACTATTAGTTTTCCCTGATCTAGACTAAAAGCTCTTGGTTAGCTTTTGCAAGGAAGAGAGTTGTTTATTTTTTCTACTTTTTATAAATCTTGTGCATGTTGGGGTGGGGGGGAAGCCCACGTGAGTGAGCTAATTCAAATCGGTTGGGTGGGGAGTGTGGGGAGAATAGTAGTGATTTTATCGAAATTAACTACATTAATCCTCAGAGCAGTACAATGACAACAGAGTTCAAAATACTGTAACTGAGAGATGAAAAGCCCAACTCTTAAAAAATTAAATAATTTCCTGTGGTCGCTTGGTTTTAGTGATTCAACCCAGATCTCTAAATACTAAATCACTGCTCTTCCACGGGCTATCTGAGCAGCCTTAGGGCAATAAGAGAGACAATAAAATAAATGCACAAATCCAAATGCTCACCAGAATAGTGTCCAAAAATATGGTGCCATAATTACCTTCTCTTTTAATTCGTATTAGTGTTTCATAATGGCCTTTTTCTAAAGAGACAACTGGATAACTTTTTACTATATCGGATAAACTCCAACAAGAAAAGAAGCAGGAGAAGAAGAAAAGTAGTGGAAAAAAAATGATCAAAGTTAGAGGAGGGGAATGAGCCTTAAGAGTGCAAATGATGGCAACTGCCCAATCTTAGCCCAAGGTGGTCTGAGTCGAGTGCCAGGCTTGGGAGGAAGCGTTGCCTCAGATGCAAGGAATAATTTGTTTCCCTCAATGCCTCCAGCTTTCTCCATGGAAATCTGCCTCTTGGGAAATCTTCCTTCCTTTCTCCCTCCCTTTATTACTGCAGTCTCTAGCTGTGGTCCTGGCCAACCAGGCCACCTGATGCCTGAAGCCCAGAAAGTTTATAATGCTGGAAAGGGAGCCATCTCACCTCATTTGTCATCTCAGAAACTAATTACTATGCAAAATGGCCATTTTCCCCAGAATTTACCCTGTTTTCATTATATTTGGAATGACCAAAACAACTCAAGGGAGTGAACTCAGTTCAACTTCCCGTTTCCCTTTGATCCCACAGGTAAAATGTATGAACAACATACATTTCCCCAAGGTCATTTTAGCTGGCCGCTGGCGTAGTAGAGGGCAGTTCCTTTATGTGAACCTAAGCAGTGAAGACTGGCAAAATTATGCAAAGTTTCTATAACTGGCATAAAAATAAAACACTCCTCTAACACTGGCCCAGAATAGCCATGGAATTGAGGTCCTATTGATTGAGGGGGTACCGAAGGTACTTGGTTAATGCTGAAAGAAAACATTTGCATACTTAAAATGTCGCATTGAAAATCCAGATTTCTAGCTTCTCTTGAAAAACTGGAAGATCTGAAAAAACTATGCCTGCATTTCAACATGACGTCTTTCCACTTGAACTTGGGTTTAACATTGGAGACCTCTTTGGGTTGGGCATGAGCTGTCCAGTTCTTTTGTTTCTACCAAAGGCACAGTATAATTATACCAACTTAAATTTAGTTATATTCTCTCAGTTCTGTTAATTATCACCTCCTATGGTTATTGGATTGTGCTAACCTTGCCTTCCGGAAAAAGTCAAAAGTGGATTAAAACATTAGTGTTGAAATGTTAAGTGGCACAGTTTAATGGATTTTGAACGGGAGGGATAATCTAACTCTTCTTCTCCTTTTCTTTTTTTCTTTTGAACAACTTCTGTGGGCTAGTCATTTACTAGGCAATATAAAAGCATCCTCTAATTTAATTTTCATACAAATACTTCAAAATCTCTATTATGCACATTTTATCATGGAGCTACAAGACCTGAGAAAGTAAATAGGATCCCAGGGTCCGATGATTCAGCTCAGTCACGGGTGAGTCTGGTGGCTGAAGCCTGAAGACCTGAATTGGAAGGAAAGCTCAGCATTTACTGAGAGGAAACATATTCTTTATGGAGAACATTATGGGGTTCTAAGTGCAAGATGCTGCATCCCTCCAGTTCTGTGAGTTACCCCCTTCGACACTCTGTTTCCTCAACTATACCTTTCCAGAGTAATACGCTGCCTTTATTTCTTCTCCTTTCCAAACTTTGACATACCTAGCTGTGCATTCTCTCCTAAAAATGTCCTAAAAGTTTATGCCTCTTTATGTATGCTTATACTTTTCCTTCATCCTGGTCAGACTTTTTCTTTGTTGGTTTCATTAATCCTCCTCTCTGAAGTCCTCTGAACTGTATGGATGGCTTAGACTGTTCTTGGTCTTTAGTACCATGATTGATCTGCAATAACATTCATCACATTTTATTACAACTTGTTTATATTTGATGAATTTACTAAATTTTAAATTACTGACAATAAGCATTTTATACTACTTTGAATTCCCAGGAACTACAGAATCATATGGCAATTAAGAGAATTTTAATTAAATTGGTGGACTGAATAAAGGAACATATCAATGAAATAATATATGCAGTTCTATATTAATCTCGAGATTGTTAGTAGTCAGTTATTTTTATAACCAATTCCTTGGTTTTGCTTAGATTTTTTTTTGTGCGTGTGTAGCTGAATGCCATAAAAACAGATAGCTGAGTACATTTGAAATAATCAGATTTTTAGGTCGTTTACTAAGACAAAAGTTAGTCAGATTAAGATGGATATATATATTAGTGCTGATACTCTGAAAGCTATTCTTTTCTTTACGGGAGGAGGGGCAAGGGAGAAGGAGAAGAAGAGAGAGAGTCTCAAGCAGGTTCCATACCCAGTGTGGAGCCCTATATGGGGCTTGATCTCACGACCCTGAGACTATGACCTGAGCCAAAACCAAAAGTTTGACGCTTAACCAACTGAGCTACCCAGGTGTCCCTCTGAAAGCTATTCTCATGAAATATGAATATGTGGTATCAAGAGGCAAGAAGACTACTGGTTTTTCTAGCAAACTAGTGAACAAATTAAATATTGTATTTTGTAATATGTGACTATAGGAATTATTTTCTCAAAGATATCATGATGTGGGGGAAAAAAAAGGCCAAAATTTTTATCTGAACTTTTTAATAAGTTAAGGAGAAATTTAGTGAACATATACAGTGCCCCTATCAAGACCAGGAATTGAAAGACCCCGATCCCTGAACAGACATGATTCTTGTTATTCAATAATCAAAGTTGGTGAATCAATAGAATATTGTAATAGAATGTCAAAAGTGTTATAACAGTGATTATTCCATTAATTAGCTCTGTGTTCTTTAGCAAGCCTAATCTTGTAATCTACTTGTTCCAATGTTTTCATCAATGAAACAGGTTAATTAAATTAGATACAATTCAGGGCTTTTAGCTCTGGTTTTTACAAACACTGTATGGAAGGATCTTCTAATGTCTTTAAGCATGCCTCCAAAAGAGCTGAACAGATATTAGCTTTCTGAATATTTCTAGTTATGTTTTCTAAATCCATGATTCCAAAACTATGTGTTGAGGCATCCTGGAGAACCACACGGAGGGCTCTGAGGGACAGTTTAAATTTTTTGTGAAGAAGGGAGAGTATTCAATGTCTGTCAGTAACTGTTGGAGACACTAGCTTGAGATATTTCAGTTTCAACATTAGATACAATTATGTACCTTTCGATGATGTCATTGTGAAGCTGGGTTTTTGTTGGTTTCCATAATAAAATGCAAGTACCAATATAAAGCAAGAGAATCAGTGCAGAATAGGAAGGAAGGTGGCGTTTGGTGTCCAGTCTGACTCCAAGGTTTGAGAGGTGGTAGAGCCCAAAAATCAGTTTTAGTATCAGTAATTGTGATAATGTAAGAGTAAAATAGAATTATTTTTTATTTCATTTAACATAAATTATTTATTCAAAACTGTATTAAGTTATGATAGTAAGTACTTACTAAGTTGTTTGAAACATTTTAATGAATAAATGGAATTGTTAGAGACTTCTTTGACCTAGGGTGTGCCATGAAAAAAAGAAAAAAAAAAAAGATTAGTGAGATGTTAAGTGAACCATTTACTAAGCAAGTCTAAAAACAACTGGCGTAAGTCATTCCAAAAAGATTTCTCAGTTATCATATATAAAGTATATTGGAGTCAAGCTTTTATTCAATGTATAAAAATATTTATGTTGAGAAAGGATATATTTTTCCCCTAGATTTAGGTAGCTAGTTAATGGCAGATTGTTTCATCTGTCTACAGTGGCTGTACTCCGGGTAAAAAGATAGATTACTTATTATGCTCAAATTCTTTTACAAAATACAAATTTCTATAGAAAGGTTAAAAAGAAAAGAAAAGCAGCTGCTAAACAATTTCCATAATTATGGAAATTAGGTGTGATCTCCATTCTCTTGGTGGATTGCCAGTGTGTCCAGCTGGTAGAAACAATTGGTCAGCTAGGCATGGAGAGGGGCATGCTGATTTTTACAAAAGACTTAGAAATGAAGCTTTCATGTATTTAAGGCATTTTTCCATGTGTGTATTCTATGGTCCAATTTCTTTTTCATTATAAAAATACCACCCATTGCAGTAGACTTAGAGAATACAAAAATGAGAAGAGATTAGAAGTGATTTATAGTTTTATCACGCCTATACATTAACATCTTGGCGTGTGCCATTCAATTCTTATTATTTTCTAATTAATTAGTATTTAAAAATATTACTGGAGTCACGTTAAATGTCAACTAGATTATTATCCTTTCCTCATCATAAGCATTTTTCCATAAAAGTATGTGGTCTTTATAAAAATTATTTTAATTGTGTTATGTTGTTCTAATTAGCTACAGTACCATAAATTACTAAGCTATTTTTTTTAATATTGAACATTAAGATTTTTTTTTAAAATTTCACTCTGGCAACTAATACTGATATCCAGTTAAAGAAGATGGATACATAGATTTATTTAGTTGACTCTAGAATCCACACTAAACTGACAATAAGAGGATAAAAAAGGCATAACCTCAAAAGCAGAGAAGAGGAAAATGGGATAGGAGATAACATGAGACAGAAGATTTCAAGGAAATTTTGGAAATAGTAAGATGAATGGATGGCTTATTTTGCTTATGAGGTTGGAGAAAGCAGAATTCTAAACCTTCAGGCAGGGACTACTCATTGCAGAGGAAATGTGGAAATGGACTTTCTCAATATGCTGCGTAAGAGCAGCTTTGGATGCAGCGATAAGAGGCATCACAGAAGGCAGTGGGAATGTACCAAAATATATATGGAAAATCCCGAATTTGAGTTACCGATATCAACAATGCCGCTCTCAGTAATCGATACAATAAGACTTGACTGTTAACCAATTTGACCATCTTGCATCCTGCAGAACATTCCACCACCAACAGCGGAATGAATTTTACTTTCAAATCAAAGTGAAACAGTCATCAGTATAACACTGGGGCACAAAAGGACTCTTGAGCAATTGAAAATGGAAAACATACATGGTTTGTTTTACTATCACAGAATAATTAAACTAGAAATCAGTAACAAATTAATATCTGTAACATCTCCAAATATTGGAAAACTACACTTGTGTAACTGAAAGTCAAAGAAATCAAAAGGAAAATTAAAAAAATATTTTGAACAGAGTGAACATTTGTAAGATCCAGCTAAAAAAGTGATTAAAGGGAAATTTAGTGCTTTCAGGTATTGTATTAAGAGAGGAAAGGTCTGAAAGCAGTGACCTAAGCTTCTGCCTTTAGAATCTATAAAAAGAAAGGCAAAGGAAACAGAGGAGAAGAATAAAAAGAGAGCAGAAATAAAGAGAAAAAAATGTACAAACAGCAGAAAAATGCTAATGAAAACAAAAGGTGGCTGTTTCCTGCTTTCACCTGTATTTACAGACCTCTAGCTAGGCTGATCAAGAAAATCAGAGAGAAAACAAATTACTGATCTGTGGAATGAAAGAGGCTGCATTACAGGCTCCAGTTCTAGAACTGTGGGTGAGAAGTACAGCATACTCCCAACAAAATAAGCATTAAACTAGAGAGAGTCATCAAAAATGATCATTTAACATGTATGGTACTTTCTTTAAAGGGGTACGGCAAATGTAAAAAACGTCCCTTCAAGTTTTCTGACTATTCTCAGTAAGAACAGCAAAAGTCATTGGTGTTTGAGCTCCAACTCCCTCTCTCTCCGCACTGAAGGTCCATCTTATAGAAACTACTTGGGGGCTCTACGCCAGGAGGGGGTGACCAAGAAAATGGCCAGGCGTGGCTGGGAATGGGGTCTATCTCCTTCAGGCTCCCAGCCCAGAGCTGTCTCTGTGGGAGAAGGAGCCTCACAGCCCCGTGTTGCAAAGGCTCTTTTCCTAGCTGGTACCTCATAGAGGACTGACACACAGCTCCTCTCCTCCACCTATTCCATGGCTGTAGAGTAGAGATTCTACTTCAGGCTGAGAATACTCACCCTCTGTCACCCCCACTCCAGCTCACTTAGAAGTTACAGCTTCCAAGTCTAAATGCACAAGCCTAGGGGAGCAAGGGCTGCCACCGCCAGTGCCCTCAAGTACCCCTCAAATAGCAGTGGTGTCCCTCTGGAAGTAGTAGGCCACTGCTGTTGAATTCTGCCCAGAGGCAGTGTCATAGAGGTTCGCAGAGAGGTACTCCCAGGCCAGAGGCCCTCAAGTTTTGCCTGAGGGTACAAGCCTTATTTGGAAGAAAGCATGGAGAATTGCATGCTAAAGCGTGTTTAAAAAACAAACAAAAAACCTTGAGATCCTTTGGCGAGCATTGAGAAGGACCTTCATGTCTCCATAATACTAGTGGCAACAGAGGGACCCCCACGTTTAACAGATAATTAGAAGAGCCTTCCTGGAATTACAGTCAGCCCCAGTGGTCAGCAAGGTTAGGTGCCATGTACCAGGCTGCATCCGTCCAACAGGGCTTGGGACAAACTTGGGAACATTCCATCAACCACACGTAGTTCCTCACTGGGACTAGGGACTTAGGCACAGAGTCTGACCAAACACAGGCTGAGCAATAAGCTACTCCTAACCGAGACAGCAACTCCTAGGAAGCCAGATGCATCGCTGGCTGTCTGGAGGAGATTGTGCTTGCCCAAGGGTGCACCTGTTCTGTAACAATGTGTATGCTGCATGACTCAGTATGTATGTTTCAGCGTGATGCTGGATGAAGAAAATAAAAATCAAGAACAAAGAACAAGACTCAAGAGCAAAACTCATCTACAATGGAAGAAAACCAGAATATTGATTTCCATTAGCAGTCAAGGCCAAAAAGAACGTCGGAATGATCTTAATGTTTTAATTCTTTACAGGGTATGGTCCAACCAATATAAGCATTTTCCAGAATGCAGTAAGGGTACTTTTACATTTGTGCATTTAATTGTATTTAAAATTCGCAAGAGAATAAAAATACATAAATAAATGCTGAATCTGTTTAATGATTTGAATGCTCAAGTATTTAGCAAGGGTGTACCTGTATCTACAATTAACTTTGAAATGCACCAAAAATAAGTTGTAGTAATGGATATATAGGAAGATATGTGAGAAAAAAATATTTTAATGGTACAGTCTAGGTGGTGGAATACGGATGTTCATAGCACTTTTTTTCAACTTTATGTTTGATTTTTTTCTTAATTATGAGAGGATAAAACTGACAACATTTTTTGGACAATATATAGCAACTGGCTATATTGACACAGTGGAAAAGTTACAGTGGAGTGCAAGATGATTGACAGTTTGAAAACCAGTTTGTCAGTTCAGTTAGCATAGTCAACAGTACTTAACCAAACCCATCGTTCCATTCATTTCTATGAATATACCCAGGAGAATTGAGAACACGTGTTCAAAGGCTAGTGTCAGTCAGCTTTCCTGTGATAACAACAGAAATGTATTTGTCACAGTTCTAGAAGCTAGAAGTCCAATATCTATGCTAATGTGGCCCTGTTCTGCTGAGACCCCTATTCCTGGGTTGCAGATGGCCACTTTCCTACTGTTTCTTCTCACATGGCAGACAGAGTTAAAGTGGTATCTCTTCTTGTAAGACCAGTAATCCCATCATGAGGGCCCTACCCTCATTACTTCACCTGAACCTGATCACTTTCCCAAATCCCTGTCTCCAAATACCATCATACTGGGGATTAGGATTTTAATACGTGAATCTGGGAGGGGGGGGCACAATTCGGTTCATAGCAGCCAATATAAAAATATTTATTGCAACTTTATCCATAAAAGCCCATGAAAACAACCCAATGTCCATCAGCAGGTGAATGGATAAGCAAATTGTGATATATACATACCATAAATAGTATTGAGTAGTAAAGAAGGCTGAATTATTGCTATTTGCAACAACACAGATGAGTCTTAAAGCACTATGTTATGCTAAAGAAGCCAGATGACAAGAATATATGCTCTACGATTCCATTTATGTGGAAGCCTCGAAAATATGTAATGACAGTATAGATCATTGGCTGCCTGGGGCCTTAGTTGGGAGAAATTGAGACAAGGCAAAGGGAATTTTGGAGGTGATGGTAATGTTCTAATTCTTGATTATGGTGTTGGTTACATAAATACACACATTTGTCCAAATTCACTGAATGTACATTTATGTGACTTATTTTAGCTAAATCGCATTTTATTTTATTAATAAAAAATAATATGGGCAATAAGATTTTCTGGAGCTTTTTGGTCATTTTAACTTGAACTTTAACTGTAGAGGGAGGGTATTTTAGTTGCTCCAAGACATTCATTTGGTCACACTGAACTTCATAGCTGTTCAGAGAATGGTGGGAATCATAAAATTATAAACAATTTTTTAAAAGGCTTTATTTATTTATTTGACAGAGAGAGAGAGAATGAGCACAAGCAGAGGGGGTAGTGGCAGAGTTAGAGGGAGAAGCAGACTTCCCACTGAGCAGGGAGCCGGAAGTGGGACTCAGTCCCAAGACCCCGGGATCATGACCCAAGCCACAGGCGGATGTTTCACCAACTGAGCCACCCAGGCATCCCAAAATTGTAAACAATTTAATATAAAGTGAACTTTGAAGACAGTGCACGACCAAGGTTTCCATCTTTAGTTAGGATTTTCATATAGGGAAACCACTAACAAGTAATAACTAATAATAATTCACATTTGCATGGCACTTTAAAGTTAAGAAAACTCTTTATATAATTATATCACTTAATACGTAGTATAACTTTTATATTGAAGACAAGGAGAGATGCTTATCCAGTTATATGTTTTGCCTAAAGAAATTTTAAATGAAGAGAATTTGAGCCCATCTCTGACTGGATCCATGGGGGACTGGATAATTCATCATGATAAGTTGTGCTTTTCTGTTAAACCTTTTTCCTCTCTTCTTGCCAACAGTTGAGATGTGCCTTTTTTGTTCCATTGCTTCTGAAATATTTGTGTTTTGAGGTCAAAAACATAAGTTAAGGATTCAACTCTTATCTCTTATGTCTGAAAGCTTAGGATCATTGGAGGGGAAATAAAGTATCTCTGTGTGGAGAGGATGGAGTTGGGCACTTGGAGTGAAACACAATACTGATACTTGGTTTTGAGCTCACAGGCATGCATGTGTGTGCACATATGTGTGCGTCTGCACGTGTGTGTGCATGTGTGTGAGTGCACACAGATCTGTGTGGATGGGTATATGGGGTATGTGTGTGCCCATATGTACACCCATGCTCTCCGTGTGGTAAAGTACACTTGTATTGTAGTTGGGGTTAAATCAGTTTCGGCTCTTTTGTTGCCTTCAGATTGTCTCCAACAAAAGAATATTTAAGCACAATGTTGTGAACAATACCCACGCGAGGGGACACTTCCTGAATGTTACGGGCAATATTTTAAGGGTGGCTGTGGAAAAAGCAAGGAAAATGGCTTGTTCAGAGTATTTTACTTATGTTTTATCCTATTTATGATATTGTACCTATTTCCTCCCACGAATGTTTTGTTCTATCATTGGAGGGTGAAAAGCACAATCAGGTTTCATACACACATATACGTGCCCGTATGAGAGAAAAGGTGAGAATGCACATAGATACTTAATCCTTGATGTAAGTATATGTCTTTCAAGTTTAATTACTACTGTGTTTCTCACAACTTGACTACGGTAATAACAAAAATATTTGGCAATGGCAGTCTTGTTCAAGTAAGCGAAAGTAATCAGAAAGCAAGTAATAGAGATGAACTGAGTCAGTCCTTCTGACTTTCTAAATAAATGCCAGGTCAGCCCACAGGTAAGATTGTTGTGGCTGTGAAGATTACTAAGCAGGTTAGTTCAAATCCCCTTTTTTATTATATGCTGACTGCTAGCTTTCTTTAGTAGAAATCCAGGAAAAATGAGTACTCAGCCTTTAACAAGTGTGCTTATCCGATATGCCACAATTTACCTAAGCTGGATTAGCCTCTCCTACAGAAAATGGGAATTTTGCTGACTACTCTAAATAGTCCTATACATCTCCCAATGCTGTAAATTCTTCACAGGCAAGGGCGTCTTCTGTTATGCCTTGAATGCCCAGCATAGTGCCTGTGAGGGTAGCCATGTGTATATGTCTTTAATTATGCTGAACAACCTTCAGCTTGATATTGATTTCAAGTGCTTAAGAACCAAGGCCTTATAAAGCATCACTCTCAGGCTTAGCTAGAAAGAACTAGAATCTTCCATTATTTAAGACAATACACTTTTGCTCGCAGTCAGTAAGCCAGACCTATTTTTCCTACAGAACAACCACAAGACAGTAAGACAATATCATCATATCTCTGGAGCCATTCACATTTCTAAGTCCTTAATATGGGCTAAGTATTTTGCTAAAGACATCTACATATTCTTTGATTTAAGTCTGAGTTGAATCCAATTGCTAGTAGAGACTCTCAATATCCTCATTTTTAAATTGAAGAGACTGAAACTCAGAGAAGTTTAGTAGCTTACCAAGGACACAGAACAAGAGACTATTAAGAAAGGATGGGAGCCCAGAAACTTATACACAGGAATCTACATTCTTAATCCATTCAATAGCCCACTGAACTGATTTATTCTCCTGTTGACAATAGAAACATTCTCAATAGAAAACAGTGTCCATTCTTCCTGATCTCACTTTTCCTGTCAATGTCCAACTTTAATTTTGAAACCTAGATTTATTTTAAATGCTTGAAATTTATTCATTTATTCACCCATTCATTCATTCATTCATTCATCATTTACTGTATTTCTTCTATATACCATGCATTTTTCTCAAATTTAAGAAATTAAATTTATATTATATAATTATATTATATATAATAATATGTAATTATATATAATATATTATATTATATATGTAAAAATTAAATTTATATCTGTTAGATAAACAGATACACGCAAAGAAGAAAAAGCTGTAGCTAACCTTGCCTTGGCTGGCAGTGAAAATATTATCATTAACATTGCCAGAGGGTAAGAATATTCTAGGCTGAGGGCCAGCATAGGTTATAGAAACTAATTAGAGGTGCAGGGATGTGGTATATAACAAGTTCTGTGTGGGTTAAGTACCAGGTGGGTAGGTTAGGTAGAAGATGAGAATCGAAGTGAAGGTCCACAGGGGCGCCTGGGTGGTGCAGTTTGTTAAGCGTCCAACTCTCAATGTTGGTTCAGGTCATGATGTTAGGGTTGTGAGATCGAACCCCACATGGGGCTCTGCACTCAGCACAGTCTGCTTAAGTCTCTCTCTCTCTGCCTCTTCCCCTCCCCTTGCACTTGTGCATGCTCTCTCGCTCTCTCTCAAATAAACAAAAAAATCTTTAAAAAAATATTAAGAAAAAAAAAAAGTGAAGGGCCACGGTTGCCGTGAGAGGACTTAAGTTTTCTTGGTAGCTGTGCTGGTGCCAGGGACATACTGAAATGGCCCCAAACACAAAATATACATCTTGTTGTTTTTAACTGGGTGAGATGACAAGCAAGCATCCTCGCCCTATCATTTACACTCACATTGCCTGTAACCTCAGGAAATGACACTTGAGACTAGAATGTAAGACGAGAGTATAACACTTCTTGGTGTCGTGATTTCATATTTTGCATATTTGCTGAATATGTACCACTGAACATTTATGTTGCTGATGCTAAGTGCACCAAGGTCCAGTTCCCTCTCGTAGGAGCTGAAAACACTGTCTTTGCACCCAGAATGCCTTTCTGTCCCAGCAGTGGAGCACCCTGTGTTCTGAGTGGTATCGGTCAGTCTATTCTATGCCCATCGTATCTTGCAGATGTGGGAGTGGACACAAGTGCTCTCCTTACAGAGACGAGCAGAACAAACTGTCATAACCATAAGATTTGTGAGATCATCCGCAGGAGGCATAACCAATGCTGTTCAGGGAAGATGTCAGACTGTAATGACCATTTATGGGAAATAGATATTAAATACAAATCCTTCAAAGAACACCATCAAATTAAATTGACTTTTAAATAAATCACCTAAAGTTTGTGTCAGACTCAGACCAATTAAACACGGGGAAGAATGTGTTGGAATATCAAAGTGGAATAATATGAAATAAAAATTTTATAAGTAGATGTGATTTATGTGGTTACTAATATAGATAAGTTAAAGCAGGACTCTGATCTAAAAGGTAGTTGATGTAAATAGCATGGGTTTTGGAGTCAGGTAAACCTGCATTGTAATTAGTGGGTCCACCTTTATGTGGATAACCATTGGTAGTGGTCAAGTAATTGATAAATAATTTAACTTCATCTGGTTTCAGTTACTATTCCTGTAAAATGAAGAAAACAGTACATAATACAGTCATTTTATGTATAGATTGAAAAGATGTATCTAAAGCATAACACTTGTTATAGAGAAG
This sequence comes from Ursus maritimus, assembly GCF_017311325.1. NCBI lineage: Eukaryota > Metazoa > Chordata > Mammalia > Carnivora > Ursidae > Ursus > Ursus maritimus. The sequence continues at coordinate 9,929,500 of NW_024426774.1, read as the reverse complement.
TTCAATGAATACTAGCTATTACCAAAATGTTTATTAACCTTTTAAATAGCGTCACATATTTCTAACATAGGAAGAATAGATTTCAGATAAGAGATGTCTAATTTCTAACTTTAGGACAACCACTTTGCATAAATATGTATAGAAATAGCCAACAGACCATAAAGTTATTTACAATATAAAATACCTGATAAAGTGTGATACATGGCCATTTGTTCATTAGAGAGATATTTACATAACACCCACTATGTGCCAGGCAGTTTGGTAAGAATCTAGGAAATGCTAATAAACAAATAAATTCCTGCCACACAAGACATAACATTCTACTGGGAAGATACGAAATTAATAATTGAACTATAAGGTAAATTCTAGGAAATATGTAATTTCCTAGAATATAATTGTAAGTTTTAGGGAGAATATATGTATATTAGAAAGTACTTAAGATAATCAGGGAAGGTCTCTGAGAAGGAAAACTTTGAGCAGAGATCTAAAGGACAAAAATAATCCAGTTGTGCAAAAACCTGCGGAAGAGCACTTTGAGAAGAGCACGTGAGAAAGCCCAGAGGTTGAGCTGTGCTTGAGGAAGACGGTGGAACAAGAGCGGTCAACGTAAAATAATGAATGAGAAAGCAAGTGACAGACAATGGGTTTGAAGAGTAAAGCAGGACGTGGTCATGTCAGGTCATGTAGGCAACAGTAGACTTTAGATTTAATTCCAAGTTTGACAGTAAGTCACGGGAGGAATTTAATCAGATTTCTCTACCCCCCCCCCGTTTGCATGTGCATTTCACACTAGAGGTCTTTATATCCTTTTCTGCTTCTTGAACTGTGTTTTATCTAGGGCTGGTTTTGGTTTTGATTTCTTGTTCTTAATCTTTTCCTTTTATGTCATCCTTTTCACAATTATTTTTGGATCCCTCCTTTTTCCATTCATATTTGAGAATAATAAGACTAAAAGTGTGGTTGTCAACTCTGTATATGTAGTAGAAATTTTCAACTGAGAAGACTTTAAGGTGAAATATTATCATGCTATCACTTCTAGAGCAGCCTAAAGTATGTGAATGATAATTTTCTTATAAACTGCCAATTTCTTCTCAGATAATCTGTATTTTTTTTTAAGAAGACTCCCCCTGCCCCATTTAGTGTTCCTCCTACATTGTTTCTTAGGAAGTTACATAAGGAAAGACCTAGAAATAAATGTAGAATAAACCCAGAAAGAAGAAAATTCAGGTTCCAGAAAATGGTTGGAAAACATTTCAGAGAAGTTCCAGAAGGAGAGCTAGTTGGCTGCAGTCAAGTGGTCAACCATTCAATGATGACAATGGATAGTGGCAAGGAAATAGCAGAGCAAATGGGAGTCTGGGTGTAGAACTCCTGGCTGAAACATTTGTGTACACTTGTATAATAAAGGTAGGCAATGCTGCAAATGTTGGCAGCAGGTAGCTCCTTTCCCAGGCTTCATGTTTCCATGTGAAGCAACATCATTTCAAGCAATGCATTTGTCTTCTTTTCCTTTCACTTTCTCTTCCCTAAAGGGATTATCTGATTGGTACAGAAGGGATTAAGTGACTGTCTCATTTCCTTCTTTGTCATTGAGTTGGTCTACCTTCCAGAACAGGAGCTCTGGTGTGCCATCAGTCGTAAGATAAGTGTACTTGTAAAGACTCTGTCTAGGCATCAGTTGCTTAGCAGTGCCTGACAATGGCTAGATGTGTGTATCTAACTAAAAAGTTCATTGTATGCTTGCTCAGCCAAAACACCAAAGCCACACGAAGAGCTCCAATAAAGATAAATTCTAAGTCCCCCCTCTCTCTCAGTTCTAAAGTCCTTAACTCAGGTGGTTAGAGGTGTGTCATAACAGGCATATCTCCGAGATATTGCAGGTTTGGTTCTATCCTAGTAAGGAGAGCACCACAATAAAGTGAGTCAAATGAATTTTTTGGTTTCCCAGTGTATATAAAAGTTATGTTCACACTATAGTCTGGTTAAGTGTGTAATAGCATTGCAAAAAAAAGTACATACTTTAATGAAAACTACTTTATTGCTAACAAACGCTAACCATGAGCTGAGCTGTCACTGACTTATAATCACTGATCATAGGTCACCATAATAAATATGATACAATTTGAAATATTGAAAATGTGACACAGAGACATGAAGTCAGCAAATACTGTTGGAAAAATGGTGCTAATAGAAGTGTTCGATGCTGGGTTGCCACAAACCTTCAATTTGTAAAAAGCACAATTATCTGAAAATCAGATATGATTATCTGAAAATCAGATATGAGGTATGCCTGTACTGGGACTCCTACACCCCAAAAGCAAGGAACAAATGTAACTAGAAATTACTCATTAAGCAAAACCTACAGAAGAAATAATATCTAAATGTAAGACACTATTAGTTTGTTAAGAAAACAAACTGGTGGTCATAATGTCCTCGTTTTTTTCACTAGTGTTAACTTGTGAATTAGTTTACAAACTATGAAAGCCTTACCATTCTAGAATAGAATGAGAATATTATCAATATTGACAATGAAAACTAAATGTTTAAAAAAATATGATAAATTACAACAACAATAAATTTACAATACTTAGAGGTAGATACATGAGAAAAATTAACCATAAAAGTAATTGAATGGATTTTCTTTGGGAAAGTGGAGAGTCATGGAAAGGGGAGCATCAGACTTCGTTTTCAGCTCCTTACTGCTATTTAATATTTTGTTAACCTTAGTCATTTCCTAGCTTGAGGCTAAAGGACCATGATATAAGGAATTAAAAGTTTTATAAGTGCAATATTTCTTTTGAAGAGATGTGGATCTAACTTCTAGATGCATTGCTTTGTTTTTATACTTCTGGCAAGGAAGGTCAACAGAAATAAAATCTGAATTCCCATTAAAATCAAAGTTATGTAGAACTACTCCAATACCAGGTACTGTAAAAATCCAGAGAAGACCCAAAGAGCAAGTTTCGGGCTGAGCCTTGAGGAAAGAGTCCCACAGTAGTTCAGTGCTGTCCAAGTGATGTTTCGAGGCCACTGCTTGTCTCTGCCAAAATTAAGACTCTGCTGCCCCTCAAAACCCAGGAAGATTGAGGATGTGTACTTGTCGCTATGATCCTAGAGAAAGAAGCTAGAATCAAGAAGCTGGCTCTTTTTCCATGACTGGCATCAAAACAGTCTCTTCCACCAGGAAGCCTGGTGATAGACAGTGGAGCACTAAGTCAGCAAAACCTTTTTTTTTTTTTTTTTACAACTTTAGAAATGGCAGCATTAGACTCCTAGGCATCTAAAATAAATGCTAGAAATGCAATATAAACCATAACATAAAAATCTTAAATAAGTAAATGTAATAAAGATATGAAATAAGAACATAATTGAGCTGATTTTTAAGAGACTGAATGGGCAGTCTTTCATATGAGCAATATGCTACACGTCTAATTGATGTTCCAGAAATGCTGGGGCCTGGAAGAAACATCTGAAAAGCAGTGTCATTTTCACTGATGCTGTTTAGAACACATTAAGAACTAAAGCTAGACTGAGTGTCAAATGAGCCTTAAATCTATCGTCAGGCTTAGGAAACTTGACTACCTTTGCCACAGTGGTGCAGGGTGACCCAGCCAGGCTTTGAGAGGGAGGGCCCCCTGCTTCTTCTAAGTCAGCAGGACCCAAACAGCAGGACTGACTTAAAAATATCAGCTTGTTTCTTTTACCAGATTGTTGCCCATGAAATTCACTCCACTTCCTTTCTTTGTGGCAGTGCCAACAAGGTGATGGAGAAGATCGGTGGGAAAAGAATCAGGAATGGAGAACAGGTTTTTTCCTCCCTCAACGACTATATGTATGATAATAGAGGAAAGAGGGGTAGCAATATTTGAATAGAGTATGACTGAGAAATTTCTAGAATTGGAGAAAGGCATGAATCTTCAGAACTTGGGGGCGCAAATAATTCCATGTAAAATAAATAAAAATAATTCCACATATTTTAGGGAACCTTCTTCAGAACACGAAATTGGGAGATCTTAAAAAATGTCAGAAAGAAAGGATATGATTATTCACAAAAAGTGTTTCTTAGAGCAACTAATTCCACCCTAGCAGTAGAAGCCTCCAAACCCTTAAGAAAGTTACTTATGCTTGTTGAGAGGCAAAAACAAAAAGAAATTTAAAAAATCCTCTCAATTCAGAATTTAGACCCAGATATACATTGAATATATGAAGAGAATGTGAAACTCAATAGTAATCACGAAGATTACGACAAAAAAATAAGGTACCTCTTTGCAATAATCAAATTAAGACCTAAAATGTAGCAAGATAGACTGTCAAATCTGGCAGCCCTAATTTCTGGGTAAAGGAAGAGATTGGAAACTCAGTTTTGGGACAGTCATAGAGGCTTTCATCTACATAAAAACAAAAAACATTTTGAAAACAAGAAGAAGAATTTTTTAAAAAAGATTTTATTTATTCGAGCGAGAGAGAGAGAGAGCACAAGCAGGAGAAGGGGCAGAGACAGAGAGAGAAGCAGACTCCCCACTGAGCAGGGAGCTGGATGTGAGACTCGATCCCAGGACCCTGGGATCAGGACCCGAGCCTAATCGACTGAGCCACCCAGGTGCCCCAAGAAGAAGAATTATTATATACTAATCTGAGTTCTTAATAGTGTTTAAGATTTTGGATATTTTAATACTTACTTAGTGATTGAAATTGGAATTGTTTATTGAGAAATGCATGTCTATTAACTTAAAATACTGACCTCCATGACCTCATTTACATAATCCTGTGCTGTTTGCCATGGGGCCCACCTGTGCTCTGATTCAGGGGAATGAATTTTTCTCTTTTGCTTATAAGGAAATTCTCTTGACATGTTACAATTGTCTCTCCTTTTTAAATATGCCTGCTTTAAATAAATAAATAAATAAGCCTGTTTTGGGATTTTTTTGGTTTCTTACTTGTGGGTTAGTTACTCTAGTAATTGGATCTTCTCTAAATCCCTTTTCATTTATCTAATTTACTACACCTTCATCTCCACCAAAGTAAAACCTCTCCTTACCTAGGTGACCCATTATATAGTTCAAGTTTTATTAATTCTTATGAAATAAAGAAAATAACTTTTTGTCCATTGTTCACACTGGGGTAGGTGTGTTTGAATGCATAGATTAATTAATTTTTTATAGCTGAAGTGAACCTGGAGATTCCACTTTACTTACAGGGAGTGGCATTTCATTTCTCCATTCGAGAACAGTTTTTTAAGTCGGTTATTCATCATAGTATAAGATAGGCATGAAAAATGAAGAAAATGTGGCCCGTGTTATATGTGTATGTTGGGAGGGGGTTTCCAGGTTGTATACAACCAATGAATGATGATACCTGAAATTTCGTAATATTATTTGGTGTGCACTAGATATAGAAAAAGTGCAGGGGCGCCTGGGCGGCTCAGATGGTTAAGCATCTGCCTTTGGTTCAGGTCATGATCCCAGGGTCCTGGGACCCCAAGATCTTGGGATCAATTCCTGCATTGGGCTCCCTGCTCGGGGGAGAGCCTGATACCCCCTCTCCCTCTGCTGTTCCCCTTGCCTTACTCTCTCGCTGTGTCAAATAAATAAATAAAATCTTAAAACACACACACACACACACACACACACACACACACACACACACACACATAAAGTTGGTCAATAATTCTAACACAGGGCTTTTGAAAAGATCCATGGAGAAGTATGGCATCTGTCTTGGGTAACAAATAGTGCCTAGAAGTTAGGAAAGTAGTCAAAGGGTATAATTAAAATAATTCCATCCAGAAAGAAATGTTTTTAAAAAGTACTCAGGTGTTCCAGGGAGTTTATTAGGATTGGGAAACGAGGAGTGGCGTAAGGTGGGAATGAGGACAACCTATAGAGTTTGAGTTGAAACGTGGAGTCTTACAAGGCTTCAAATGTTAGACTAAAGATTTTTTTGGGGCGGGGGGGAGCTCTACACCTAACATGGGGCTTGAACTCATGACCCCAAAATCAAGAGTTGCATGTTCTGCTGACTGAGCCAGCCAGGCGCCCCTTCGCTGAAGATTTTTATATCATCATTCCATATATGAGTGAATGGAAGAAACGAAGGGGATCGTGTCAGATAGTATACTGCTATTCTAGAAACAGCAATAAGATGAAGACTTTTTATCTCCATTCCAATGGATTTTTGTTCGTCTGTAAAACAACCGTGAAGTTTTGCCAGGAGTCAGAAAGACAGATCATAATTAAAATTTCCAAGTGGACACAATTACTTTTTATAAACTCTGGTCTTCAAATCTTTCATCCTTTATTCTGACTTTGGACACTTCCCAGCCACTAGGGCTTGGATTGAGCTGGGCACATTTCTGAGGTTTGAGGAAATAGTCTATTGCCCTGCCTGATTGATGGCAGGAATAAACAGTAGGCAATTTGTTCTCTCCTTGGAGAGCCAGACAGTAGCCACCATAATGTGCAATTTAAGATGAGGGAGATGTCAGCGACAGGACAATGGATGGTGAGAGCCAACAACTTTCCCAATGGCAGGAGGAAAATTGTAAAAGCACTTACTGCTCATTTGCTGTGAAACCAGAAAAGCCATTTTCACTTCTGTCTTTGATGTGCATTAGTCCTTTTCAAATAAGATCAAATTGTATATATTAATAATTATGCCATGCATTTTTTTCTTTTAGCTAATTTTTACATGTCTCGTGAATGGTTTGTTGTAATCTTCTTAACCTTGTATCCTATACTAAGTTATGAGCTAATTTTTATATCTCCTAGTTGGGACACATATTTTAGAGAATGTAATTTATCAACATTTATTAACCATTAAACTATTTGTTAGGTACTTTTGAAGCCACTAAGTGAATTGGATAATTTAATTATCAAGATAACCCACTAAAACTCTTACTACTAATGTAACATAAACATTTTGCAGATATCTCTAGGTATCAGCAAGATATATAGTGGTAGAATCTAAATGATGAAATGTTAAGCGTATTTTAGTAACAGAATTTTGGTCATCTGGGCTTTATATGCCCCCTGGAGACCCTGTGGAGTAATTGATGCACCCCTCTGATACACTAGAGGGTACAAAACTCTGTCAGGATTTACATGTGTGGGTGATCCCAGGACTCTATGGGAGCCTTTACCCACTTCAGAAGTAAGATCATGGAGGTGCAGCAAGGGCTTCTAGAGGAAGTGAGCATTTGGTTAGTTTCATTCACTGCTGTTACAAACTTGCTTGTCTTGCTCCACTGGCCTGGCAGCCTTTTTGGCTGCGTAAGTGAGTGAAAAGTCACCATTCATTGTAGTGTTAGAGCCATTAGAAACCATACATTTGGGTTCTATTTTGTGAAAGCCATTAGCCTCTCTGTCACTCTCTCTGTCTCTCTACACACACATACACACACAGAGAGATATATGTATGTATAAACACACTTGTAAATATGTATATATGTAAGCGACCATATATATATACATATGCATATATGCAAATGACCCTTCAGTCCAGCATTTACATTAATAAATATATCCTTGAGTAGCACTTGCACATGTGACCACATTGAAATTTTTAATAATGTTCTGAGCAGATTTTTTTGATAGTATGTAAATCCTGAAATGCATAAATATGTCCATGGAAAAGAATGTATATGCATTCTGATTCATTCATACTATGACATGAGGAATTCTTTTGTGGAATACAGCATTACAAAGGAATGAACTAGAACCACTGTGTCAATACAGGGAGATGTCACAGATAGGTGATAACAAAAACAAAATTGCCAAAGGGTATATATACTAGATCTCCTTTTATTATAAATTTCAAAAGCATTGAAAAATTCCACAGACATAAATACATGCATATTAATGATGTGCATCTATATAGTGAAACTAGAAGTATAATCAAAAGAATTATTTTAAAGATTCAGACTAATGGTACCATCTAGGTTCTAGTGAGGGGTTGGAGCCCGTGGAGATAGAGGTATTTTAACAGTCGTGACAATGCTCTTTGTTTAAAAAGAAGCATATTGGGTATGTGGGCATTTGTTTTCTCATGCTTTTTATATTGAATATGCTTTATCTATTTCCATATAACCGAAACCTTCCATAATAACAATAAAATGATAATATATGTAAAGTATGTACTACAGTGCCTGACACATAGTAAATTCTCAAAAAGGTCATTTCTTTTATGAATTAGATTATATAAAAGTCCAGAATTATGAGGAGTCACATCCGGATGCAGTGTGCACACAAAATAGCTTGTCGGACAGAGCCAAAGCCCTGCAGAGACCAAAGTTCATCACGTTGCATTAATGTGTTCAGTACCTGGAACTTGCCCGTGTTAAACCACATGACAGTTTGTAGTGTATCCACTCCATCATGTCCTACATTATATTCACCTCTGTGCTTTTCTTTTCTGTCTCCCCAGGGCATAGCGCTTTTCTGGGCATGGAAAACATACTCAGTAAATGCTAATTGAATGAATTCACAGGCTAGCGAGTGAATATATATATATATTCCCCCCCCCCCAGTGAGGTCTATTAACTTGAACCAGCCATTCCTTCCCTTTCAGCATTGTTGGCTTTATCTCTAAAATTAATAGAATCCATGCCATGGTCTTCAAGATACCACTAAGGTTGAGAGTCATTGCACTGTTATATTTCCAGGGGCTCTCCAAAGGAAACATCAGTTTCTTTCATTATAGAACCACCATTTTAATTCCTGTACAAAATCGCTGAGTTTTTTGAATTGTCCTGAAAGTAGAATCCTTCTTAACTATTATTACTAATTGCAGACACCACAGTAGCGCTGTCCGTCCTTAATCTCACATGAGGTGGAAAGGTATAATGTTCATTACCAAATCCCAAAGCAGGGAATTTGCAGCTGACTTCTTGAGGGACTCTCAGTGTACCTTGTGATGCATTTAAATTCATCAGCCATCTAGGGAATGTTACATGACAAGTATTTTAAGGGATAGTAGGGATGATGAGATTCTGTGCAGGAAATTCATAGAGCCAGACAGCATCTTTTAAGATCATATAACCAGGGCTCATTTTGCAGAAAAAATTTTAAATGGTGTCAGCGGGGCTATACTGGTTTTCCAGAGTCAGCTAGTTGCTTTCTGCATGGCTGTAAATCACTTAGCATTTCTGTCTCTCCATTTCTTTGTAAGTTAAATTGAAAGACCTGCTGTTGACCTCTCATTTTCCTTCATGAACAATTTTAGGTTGACTGTCTGCAAAATGGGAAAAATAATGCCTTACCCACTAATTGTGAAGATTAAGAAAAATATTTTGTGGAAAGCTCACAGTACGTTCATTGCTTTGCCATAGTAGATAGGGTCACCATGATTGTTGTTGTTGTCCTCATTGTTTGTGGATAGCTGTGATATCATCCGTGGCAGCCTTTTCCTTAGCACCAGATGGGGTGAAAACAAGATTGTGACCATTCTTAAGAGCCTCACTTTCCCAGGCCACATTCCTTTATGGCACACACATGAAGGTATCTCATAGGAAACCAGTACAAAAGTTAATGATTTTCCACTATTTTATCTCCATAGCATTCTTGTTTCACACTTCTTACCCCAAAGGCTGTGCAGGACTTGCTGTCTCCAGTTGTGATTTGGCACATTAGGTTAAGCGTTAAAAATAAGTGCGATGATGTCAAAGAGGAAAAACCGTACTTGTTATGGACTGAATGGTCACATCCCCACAGAATTCATATGTTGAAATTGAATCCCTGGTGTGATGATATGCGGAGGAGCATTTCTGGGAACATGATTAGGTCATGAGTGTGGGGCCTCATGAGTGGGATTAGTACCCATATAAGAAGAGGCCGGAGAGCTGACTCCCTCTCTTTCTGCCATATGGGGGTACGGTGAAAACTCAGCCATCTGCAACCCGGAAGAGAGCTCTCCCCAGGACCCGCCGTGCCTCCACCATGATCTTGGACTCTCAGCATCCAGAATAGTGACAGATAAACTTCTGTTGTTGATAAGCCACCCAGTTTATGACAATTTATTGTAACCACCTGAGCTCAGCCAACGCTTGAATAGAAACCTACAGAATGACTTCCCTGCATACATAATCTATGCTAGGTCTCTGGGATGCCACGATGGCCTGTCGTTTCATGCATGATTCTGATATGTTTGTCTGGACTACTTCCTCTGATTTCTGGAGTCATATCTCATTATGGCACTTGGTCACGTTTAAATCATTCCTTATTTACCCGGTTGACAAAGTATTTCAAAAATAAAATAAATTTATAATCTTGAAAATCCTGAAAATTATATAATACTGAAAAATATCACCACAAAGCACTGACTTTGTCAAATTTATTCCATATAATCTCTATTTTCGTTATTTCACCAAAGATTTCTTATTTGGATAAACTTGAATAATAGATCGTTATCTTATGAAAATAAATTTTTTATAGATCTCACAGGCACCTCAGGGGGTCACTGGCTAAAGAAAAGGCACAATAATCTTCACCGATCCCACTCTTAAGTAATTTACCAAAGCAAAAGACATTGGTCTTCCTCAGTACATCACCTATCTGGGAATACCCTGGCCTGGCCCTGCTCTCTACTTAGCGTGGACAGACAGGAATGAAGACCAGAGGAATGTCTTTAAAAGAAAGCCAGCTGTGCCAGAAAGAACTTCCATTTAGGGTTGAAGTGAAAGCCTTGAAACTCCAAAAGGGACATCTCCAGAATCTCATAAAGGAGCAACTTGTCCTCCCATCAGTCACAGGCCTCAATGCACCTGCTACAGAGATTTCACAGTCAATGAGAGTCTGAGAAGAATAGAGACCTGACTGTGTGAGGATACAGGAAGGTTATCCAGTCAATATAGAAATGTGCATTAAAGCTGAAAAATAATGAGGTGACTGTTGAATTTTCCTTTTTTAGTTTTATCTAATAGACTTTTACAAAACTATTTGTGTTTAAGATAAGAATATGCTCCTGGCACAAAGTGTCAAGGTTGAATATAGAAAATAATGATCTGAAGTTTGTTACAGAAATTGATCATATAAGAATTACGCCTGCTCTGCTGGAGAGATGGCTAGGGGGAGGGGGAGGAGGAGTGGGAGAGGAGTGAGGAGGGAGCAGAGGAGGGGGGAGGGGAAGGAGGGGAGGAGAACAGGGACAAGGGAGGCAGAAGAGGGGAGGGAGAATGACAGACACAAGCAGACAAAGAAAAAAATAGACAGTTGCTCATACAATTCAGAATTAAGGAGGTGGCCCTTAAATATTTGAACACAACTGAATAGATTTTATTTTAAGGTCAGAGTGCAATTCATTTAGACATTTGTTGTTGTTTTACTTAATATCATGTAATTCACATTATCTATTTAGTATTAAGGAGTAGCACAGATATCATTTCTAAGAAGCTATCATTTTCATTTTGGTTTTGGCATCTGTTACTTTTTCACTTTTATTGTGTGTTTATTCTTGCTTAGTGATAGTGAACAATCACAAAGATTATTTGATTTGTATTTTAAATCGTGCTGTCTTCAGGCCCTAATCCCAAGACTAAGGCTTTGGTGGCCTTCTAATTTAGGAAACCTGCGTTAGTGGTATTTTCCAGATCCCTGTGCCGATTCCTGCCCTGGGCTGTTTGTCTGTGATATGTGGTTCAGTTTTCTTTGTTTCTATATATGTGTCAGCAGAGTTTCCATGGACTTACCAGGGAGTATAATATATCATGAAAGAAGTATGTTAAACGGAATTCTCCAAGTCAACCTAATATAAGAGGTGTGTTTTTCCTCGATGACAGGAAACTGTACAGATCATTTTGTTATTGTTTGTTCTTGCATCAACTCTAAAATACATTATAGACACATAGGATGTGTTAGGTGCTGTGTTTTCAGTTGAATAACTCACAATATTACTCAGACTTACATCAAATATTCCCAAACTTGCATATTCATTATGCAGTTTATGAAGCAAAAAACAGAGCTTAAGGACCTAACTTAGACCAGGCATTTATTTTATTTTTACCACTGTAGAAATAATATTTATATAAGTATTTCTCTTACAACATTTACAGTTATGTGTTGGGTTTGGGGATCAAAAGATGTGGATCTGTACTCCTTTTTAGAACTCACCAGTTGTGTGAATTCTAGAATATTTATTGACCTCTAAGATGTGCAAATATCTTAAGTGTAAAATAAGGATCAAAACATATACTTTGAAAGATAATTTCCAGGATTAGGGATAATTCATGTAAAGTATGAAGCTCAGTTCCTGGCTCCAACTTTGGGTGCTGTTAGTATGGCATTTTTTATAAGTAATACTGTTACTAATAAAAGCTAATAATGGCTTGAGAAGAAAAGTGCTGACATATATGTATCACCAGCCAAAACTGTATTTCAGAGTAAGGCAGTACCGTATTCACGTGGAGGATTAGGCAGTCTCCCTTGGAAAATTATATCTGCAACAGACTCTGAAAGATGAATGGAATTCAACACACAGAAGTAAGAGGGAGGGCTTTCCAGTAAACTGAAGAATATCTGCAAAGGGAGAGATAAAGAGAAACTTGGACCACGGTTTGCGAACCACAGGCAACCCATTATGTCTGAAGATATAATCCATGTGTCTGAAGACAAATAAAAAGACATAATGGATGTCTTTCATTGACTGAGCTATTGGCAGGGTAGAAATCAGGGGAGAAGAATCTCACTTCAAACACTTAGAAATAGTATCTTGTAATATACAGACAAACTTTAAAAAGTAAATTTAATGGAGACAGAAAGGAATAGGGAGTGAAAACTCAGCATTGAACTGTAGGCTGCTTCAGACATGTGCTAGTAACAAGTGTTAAATGGGGGTCACATACACCCCTATGCGCTGGGCCCAATGTATGGTCAAGAGTCAGATTTTTAGACACATGTGTGAGCCGCGTCCTTCAAAATGCTACATACTCAGTGAAAGGATGCCCTAGTATTTATTTCATTTTTTTGACAAATACAGCAAAAATTAGTTTTTCTCACGGATTGAATCTGGGTGGGAAAGAAAGCCCTTTGTATTAAATTATAATCATCACACTGTCCTCTACTAGTTCAGAATGACTCCATATCCATATTCACAACTATATCTATATTCATAATCCATAATAATCATCATCCATCCCTCCATCCATATACACATATATATGTTAAGAGGGTAGATTTGCTTCCTGATCAGATTAATAAAGGTAATATTTTCCACTGGAGCGAAGGTTGGACAGTTGTGCTACCAGCCCTCTTTAAAAGATTGGGGCGTCCTAGATTCAGGTTTATCATCTGTACCACGAACTCATGTACACATAGCTTCTACTGGAGGCTGTCTCCGCCTCTCCCGTGGGATTTGAGAGAGTAAGGGTGGCCGCTGTGAACATGACACTCATTCTAGTTGCCATGAGTGCCACGAGTACACTGACCAGGAGTTTCATGGGTTCTACCAGCATCTCTGAAATTGTAGCTTATGTGTAACTGTTAACTTACAAGTAGGGCCAAATCTCAAACCCTTTGTGGTTCTCGACAGAGACATTTGCTCTGCAAGGCATGTTGGTTGACTTTAGAAGTGACTTTTCTAAGGCTGAGATTCCTAATTTGTATAATTTGAGGGTAGGTCTATATATAAGATGCCATTTAACACTGATATTTTAAGGCTTGAGTATTTTAATCATATCAATACTGACTTTCAGGACAGCAAGATGGATATTGTCATGCCCATACAAAGTAGCTCATTATTCACTGTACTTTAGGTGCAGATAGCCACATAGAGTGTGGCTGTCCCAACCAGTGGTACTTAAGAAGTAATTGTCTACAAATGAAGGACCCTAAAAGCAATTCATTCTGGGGTCAATAACAGAAAACACAATTAACTATAAAAGGGGAAGTTGTAGGGGGGCCTGGGTGGCTCAGTTGTTAAGCGTCTGCCTTCAGCTCAGGGCGTGATCCCAGGGTCCTGGAATCCAGGCCGCATCGGGCTCCTTGCTCCGCTGGGAAGCCCGCTTCTCCCTCTCCCACTCCCCCTGCTTGTGTTCCCTCTCTCGCTGGCCATCTCTGTCTCTCTGTCAAATAAATAAATAAAATATTTTTAAAAAAAGGGGGGGATCATACTAATTCCTGGACACCTGATCAGTGGTGCTGTCTGTTGGCCAAGGTAGATGGCATCACTTGATATGTTTGCAAGGATGAGAGTTTAATGGAGAATTAGGAGACATTCCAAATCAGCAAAATTTAGTTCTGTGACATTTCCCAGGAGAGTCAAAGCAAGTCATAGAATGTGGGGGCCTTCTCTAAGGAAGTAAGAGTTAAGGGAAGCAAATGAAGAATAGAGATTTTCACACAACCTCATTCTCATGAAAGTGCCTGTGATCTACTAACAAGATCTTTTTTGTTGTTGTTTTGTTAATCAACTATGAGTACAATTATTTTGCAAATAAATGGCTACCATTTTTAAGCACTAACAGAGAATGAACTTTCAGAACACTTTGAAACTTACCATAAACTAATGTAAATAGAACCTTACAAAGTAGGCATTATCAGAAAGGATAAGTGCTAGTAAACGAGAAGCCTAAGGTCACATATCTAGTGAGTGAGGATTATCTAATATAGGTTTTTGAAAAATACAAGGTGGGCTCCTATCATAGGATCTCCTGGTTTTTTGGTTTCTTCCTGTTTTCCCTTTTCCCAGAATATTCCCAGAATATGGGATATTCTGAGGACGTAGATATCAGGGCTTTTAAATTTCAGAGCATTCTTTTCTCTTCTGTACATCTGAAATAAGGAGTCATCAGTTAGCTTAAATTAAAACCAAAGAAAACCTCTCAAGGCATTGCTTGAGAGTAAAGGGAACTGGTTTCTTCCATCAGCCGTGCTAATGCCGAGGGATGATTTCTGAGCTTGGCCTGAGAAGAGGATACTCACAAAATAATTACAACTAGCAGTCTCCCATATAGGTCACCCAGAGAAAGTATTACAATAAACTGTTTTATTATTATTTTACAATGGACATTATGAAGACTATTTTCCTGACTATACTTTCTGGACACAAGAGGAGATTTTCGTATGGAGATGAAAATAAACATTAAACAGTGGAAGATTTCATTAATCACATGAACACCTGTGGAAAAGATAAGCCTTGTAGACCTCAGGACCTTTTTTTTTTTTCCCCACAAGAATTTTACTATTAACTTACTGCTCTAGGGACTGAGTTTTTAAGATAGTTCCATTTCTCTAACAGTATGAGAGAAAGCACAACTATCTAATCTGTCTTTCTTTAAACTTACTATCTCTGTTGCACCTCATATTTCACTGTAACCCTTGTGGTAAAAAGAGTGATTGAAAAGGAGTCAGGCAACCTACTGGGTTTGCCATTAGCAGGTGCAAGACATTAAACAAACCATCTAGTATCTGTGAGCTTTGCACTCTTCACCTGCAAAATTGGTCATTAATACCATCCTATTACATATTTATTAAAGTTCCCTGAAAACCACAAGACATTACAGAATTCTAAGTTTTAAACTATCATTTTATGGTATATAATAATATATAATAATCATAATTATATAGAATATGTAATAGATTTTAATAATTATAATAGATACTATAATAGATATCATAATAGCATGTAATATATAGTTTATAAAAATGTAAAATATATGATACATGCAACAATAATCACATACAATAATTATATGAATTTTTATCATTGCATTTTATATATTATATAATACATATTCATTGTTTGTAAGAAATTGTTATCCCCAAGAGTATACAATTTCAAAAAATCAGTAGTTGAAAGCAGAGTTTAAATGTTTCTATTACATAAAGGACCCTTTTTACCTTTTGTTTGATAGGTTCTAAAGACAGATATCTTTAAACGCTAATGTTGACAGCTGATCATAAGAAACTGGTTTCTATCTTCCATAAAATGCATGATTAGCAAAGACCATGAACTTAGTTTTGCTTCCATGTCATGTTATTTATGTTTCTGGCTATTATTCATATCATATTATTTTTTCACAGATTATTTTAAAAATCATACCCACTAGTGGCAACTTAACCTAAGAAATTCCCTGAAACACAAAGGGATTCTTTAAAATGTTACACAAATAGTGCATAAAGATATTTATCTTATCTTTGTTTAGGATAGCAAATAATTGGGGGGGAGGTTTAAAGTCACTTTAATAGTTGGAGGGATTCAGTACATTGTGATACATTCTTCTCTTGGAATATTGTGCATCCAAAATAACATTGGTTATAAAGAATTTCTAATGACCTAAAGGAATGATGGCATTATGTCAAATAAAAAAGTGATGCAAAATTATAGGACCCCAAGGAGAATGAAGTTTACCTAGTATATAGGACTATAGGTGTTAAATAGGCAAATCTGCATTTGAATTTCAAATCTATCAATTACTAGTTACATCAGTAACAGGAAGTTAATATCTCTGATCCTATTTGCTTCATCTGTGAAATAGTTTTTTTCCCCCTAAAAGAGTTTTATGAGGATTATAAAGAGGAGAAAGTACACAAAATGCTCAATGCCTGGTTTAAAAGCAATCATTTAAATAAATGTTCATCATTTTCAATATTACCGTTGTCATTATTATGCTGAGTATAAGACAAAAACAACAAAATGAAACAAAAGCAAAAAATACCAGCAAAAGAGACAGAAGGAAAGAGCTATCTCCTGTTTTTCTACAAAAGTGTTTTCTTTAGATCATATCGAAAGCCAATAAGCAAGAAATCTTTATATAAATGTTATTTGGAAATGTGGGCTCCATGCCAGGGTAAATAGCTGTAAGTGTTGGAAGCTGTTGCTCTCAAGGAGCGAGAATTGCCAGTAGGAAGAGGTGGGTCAGGTTATTGTTCTTCATTATCAGCCTTGTAGTTTAATTTGTATTCTATTGTACATGTATCACATTGATAACAATGATAAATTACATTTAAAAAGAGAAATGCACTAGATGGGAAAATGGAACCAACTATAGTCAGTGTCTTAATGTGCTAGGTAAGTTGTTTAACCTCAAATTGCCAAATTATATCGCAGCCTGATGCTAGGTTACTGTTGCATTTTCTGAGAAGAGAGACAAATTGGATCAACTATGTTCTTACTTCTCTTTCTCTGTGATTTTTAAAAACTTTATCTCCAGCCACTGTCTCTTCCCTCCACTTCTTCATCCTCTCCAGTCTTTCCAGGAGCTAACCATCAATGGGAAGGTTAGTGTGCCCACTGCCAGGCAAACTTTCAGGCCTGTGCATGCATAAAATATCAACAACACTATTTCATGTTTTATAACTTTTCATAAATCTTTCTATATTACTTTTTTGAACTTTATCAATATTGATAAATATAGATCTAGGTCATAAACTAAGCCAAAGTGTTTACCAGTATGGGTGGTACTAATATGAGTGTTAGGTTTCTGGTTTTTTTTTTCCTAAATTTAATTAATTAATTAATTAATTAATTTTTGGTACTCTTCTTTATTTTCCAAAGTTTTCAAAATGGACACCGGCCCTTATTAAGCCTTTATTTACAGCAATGCAGCCCTAAGGAAGGTGAAGGAACTAGGCGGTCATTTATTAGTTCATGGAATGGCAACTTAGACATAGCCCAGTGTTTTCTATTTAGCTTTGATGACATAATTACCATCTCCTTAGCCAAAAGTTGTATAAAGAGACATTCTGCACAGATGAAAAGCATGTCAACAGTCTGTTGGCATTAGCTGAGTCTCTTCACACTGAGGGGTGCACACTTCCAGAATCATTCATTATAAGCCTGGCCAAGTCCGTATCATTCATTAACTGTCTCTTTACTGAATAGGAAAAATGAATGGAGCCCTTTAATCTGACATTAATAAATTGCAACCATTTGGGGAATTATTCAAATGTAAAATGTTGAGGTTCATCATCGAAATTATATTTGATGGCTTGGGTTTGTTCTGGCTCATTTAAAGACATAATTTTCAGAGGACTTTATCCCTGATGGTGGGTGATAATGGGTACTCTAGTAGGGTGAGCTTAGGCAGGACTCAGTGGGGCCAAGATGTAAATTCACAGAACTGAAAGCTGGAAGTACCCCCGAGGAACGTCTAGGAGAAGTAATTTTCAAACTTATAAAAATTAATCTTTTTTTTCTTGAAAGTATAATTAAACAGATAGGCAAGTCTATTGGCCCCCTTTCACCTCATTTTACAGATGGGAAAATTGAAGATCAAAAAGAAAAAGCAAGGAAATTACTGTGATTCTTCCTTTAGAGTCCCATCATAGTCCATCAAGAGGGAGTTTCCTCTCAAGTCCTTGTAGCATTTAGAAGTGCTTTCTTTACAAGTAAATAGGGAGAGGAAAGAGAATACATAACTTACTTTGTAGCTCTGTATAAACTGGGAAACAAATGTGTGCAGTGTGTATATATGATTTAGAGGAGGATTAGAGACAGGTGTTTTGCAAATAAGGTGACCCTTGAAGTGGGCTTTGAAAGAGTGTTTGTTCCATCAAAATGTGTTATTTCTTTTTGCTTCTTCTGTTTCAACAAGACTGTGACCTTCTTGAGGAAAGAGACTAAGCTTTATTCGTATTGGTACGTATAGTGCCCGAATGATGTCAGAACAGACTGAGTATCTAAAAATGAATGGCATGTCTCAGATCAGCTTAAATTTGAGTACATAGGTTGAAAAGTCTAAACAAGAGTTAGAAACATCCCAAGGAGTTTGACTTCAGAAATCTCCCATGTTTATCCTTAATATTCATTGGCTGCTAGCTGAATATTGACCTTTCTGTGGCTATTTTTGATGGGATGATTTTTGTTAAGAGTCTCTGTCACATTTCTCTAATGCAATCACTTTTTGTGAAGTGTGTTAGCATGCTTTATGGGAGTCCAGCATTTGTATGATTTAAATGGACACTTGATGAATATTGGCACTTTCGTATGATAGAACATTCCACAAATACTGTTTAAGTTCTTGAAATAGGATATTTTGTTCACTGATTTAGAAAAGAGTTAAGTACATGTTCAATCAATTCAGACTTAAATATGGCATACTTAGAATATAGGGATAATTCAGTAATGCAGGCAGGTGATTAAAAAGTGTAATGGACAGATTAAAAGTATATTACACATGTTATTCTTGTAAAGAATAGCTTCATGACAGAAATATAAGCAGCACTCAATAGGAAGATATTTCTATGGAAAGATCCAGAAGAATAAAATTAATTGTTAGTGGATTTCTTTGAAGAAGACGGTCCACCACTTGTTCCTCTATCCATCCATCCACTCATTTACACATTCATTTATCAAACATAAACTAAGAGCCTACTCTGTGCCTGGAAGAGATGTGTAAACATCAAAGATGGCTATTATCCTTTCAATATTTTTCTCATACCCCCAGTTATGGACTGAAGTACTTGTGAACTCTTCTATTGTCTTCCCTTTTACTTTTAACACACATCAGAATCTTAAGAAGCTGCTGCTGTTGTTTCGTTCCTTAAAGAATAAGAGTAATTGAAATGATATGGTCTTTACCATTTGTGGGTACTCCATGATTTTTTCCTGTATATCAACCAAATACTAATTCATTCTTTTAAAACGGATTCCCACAGGAAGTGTTCACGCTACATACATGCAGCTATGTGCCAGAATTTGTGGCAATGGAGTAGGAAAGCGAAAATGAATAAGACACAGTTGTTGTCTATAAGGAGGGAGAGACTAATGGGGTTGGGGCAGATATATAAACATAAAGTTTTCAAGAAAAAAATTGCAAGGTATGTCAGAGGCGAGGACTGGTAAAATGCAGCACAAAAGTAAGACCATTTTTCCTTAGGATTTTGAGCAGGTAGATTGACTGATTAAAGGTTCCTGAAATTCAAGAGGCACTTGGGTTGCTCAGTTGGTTAAGCAAAGGACTCTTGCTTTCAGGTCAAGTCATCATCTCAGGGTCCTGAGATTGAGCCCTGTGGTGGTGGTGGTGGTGGCCGGGGTGGGGGGGAGTCCTCACTCAGCAGGGAGTCTGCTTGAGATTCTCACTCTCCCTCTGCCTCTCCCCCTGCTTGCGCTCTCTCTCTCTTGAAATAAATAAATAAAATCTTTCAAAACAAATTCAGATTCAACTGGGCAATCTTTCTAGGCAAAGGAAGTATAACTGGTGGTCGACTCTAAGATCCTACACATTTCCTGAGTATGGTGTTATAGTATTTCCAGGATCTGACTGCAGCTAATTCTTCACCCTCGTCATCATTTCCTTCCTGTCACAAACACTTCAGTCTAGTCCTAAGAATTACCACAATTCTTCAAACAGTCTGTTGACTTTTATCATCTTTTATACTCTTGCTGTTTCATTGCCTAATAATGCCTCACAGACAAATACCTTGAAGGAAGTTTAGTCACCCGTCAATGCTCATTTCAAAAGCGTTCGTGTTAGTAAAATTTGTAGTTACCAACTTCTCTCCTCAAGCACACACATAAACACACACAACATACTTCCACATATTAAACACAATATCTGAATTAAATACCCTCTATTCATAACAACCTATATTTGTCCACTATCTCATAAGTTCTGCAGCATTATGGTAGAAGCACCATCATTTTTATTACAACCATAAGTGGGGGAAAAGTCCTCATTGTTGCAAAAATGTGAGGACATCACTCTCTTCTTTGATTTTTTTTAAAGAGCTAGCATTGAAGGGGCGCCTGACTGGCTCCGTTGGTGGAGCATGCACCTCTTGATATTGGGGTCATGAGTTCAAGCCCCACCTTGGATGTAGAGCCTTTATTAAAAAACAAAACAAAACACAACCCTAGTGTTTCAGGAATTCTCCTTATCTTGACTTTTTTGGTGGCTTCAGCCCTTGGTCACGCTGCTTCAAAAATGAAGAGGGAGATCAGACAAAGAGTGGTGGGCAGCAAAGCAAAGTTTATTGAGGGAGAGTACAAAGCTCCCAAAGAGGTAGAGGACCCAAGAGGGTTGCCATTTTGGTGTTTAAATCTAAGGGTTCTTATAACCTCTTTTGCAGAAGGATCTTAAGCAACCAGAGTGTGGGGCCCTGCCGAGTGGCTGCTAAGGCATGCCAAGAGTTTGGATCATGCTCCAGTCTCCCTATCAGGTTATTGTTCATGTGCCGATGGTCTTTTTGGGCTGACATCTGGAGACATGCCTTCACTGCCTCAGCTCATGATAGTGACAAATGTTTCATGGTCAATTTCTTCGTCTCAGGATGTTTTGCAAAAGTTATTTGTACAGAAGCTGCAAAACAGGATGTTAGTGCTGTTTTGTCTTAGTTGTGCCGACTCCGTGTTTTCTTATTGGGGACCCTGGTCCTATCATGTCCAATCAACTCTTAACACTAGAAACTCAATGGAATTTTCTTGTTGAAAATTGCCACACAAACTCAGCACAAATAATTGCGTGAAATGCTAGCTTTGTGTTTTTATTTTTTATTTCTTTAAAGATTTATTTGTTTTTGAGAAAGAGAGAGAGAGAGAGAGAGAGAGAGAACAAGTGGGGGAGGGGCAGAGAGAGAGAGAGGGGAAGAGTATCCCAAGCTGACTCCCTGCTGAGTGCAGAGCCCAGAGCCCTACACGGGGGCTTGATCTCAGGACCCTGTGATCATGACCCTGAGATCATGACCTTACCTGAAACCAAGATTCAGATGCTTAAGCGAGTGAGCCACCCAGGCGTCCCAGCTAACTTTGTGTTTTTAGAGCGCAAATGATATTGTAAGGCTACACATTTTCCAGAGATCCCAGGTGAGAGGAGATACTTCAAAATCAAGGAATGTGTGATTATTTCAGATTCTTATGAATACTCCAAGAGATTAAATATAAAGATTTAGACACATATGTTTGTATATCTGAAATATACCGAATTATTTCATCCCTGGCGTTTAGGTTCCGGGAGTGTTTCTGTCAATTCTTTGGGATATTCTGCAAAGGCAATCATGTTACCTGTGAACAGATGGTTTCAGTGCTTTCTTCTCAGTCCTTATACTTCTGCAGTAGCTCGTACTTCCGGTAGGATGTGGAAAAGGAGTGGTGGAAGGGGACCTCCTTGCTGGTTCTCATTTTCAGGGGGAAAGCATTTAATTGCTCACCACTCATTGTGATGGCTGTTGTAGGTTTATTTTAGATGTTCCTTGTTAAAGTGAGGACTTTACCCTCTATTCGTAGCTCAGAGTTTTTGTTTGTTTGTGGATTGATTTTGGATTGCATGAAATGTGTCTTATGCATCAACGTACATAATTATATGTTGTCGTTGGTTTTTTTTCTCTTCAGCCTGTTGATATGGTGGATCCCCTTGAGTTTCAAATGATAAGCTAGTTCTGTTGATTAGGAATAAATATCACTTGGTGGTGGTGTATATTTTTTATTTTTATATTGTTGGATTTGATCTGTGAATATTTTGTTGGAATGTACAACTTTTTCACTTTATTTCTAACATAGAGAAAATGTTAGAATTTAAGATTTTAGTTGGCCTATATAAGCTTAGATAACCTTTGATTAGGAATAGGCTAATTAAAAATATTTATATCTAATATTTAATGAGAATTTTTAAGTAAAAAAATTTATGAAATGTTTATTTTCTATTTAATAAATTTAGTTTATAATTCAACTGTGCATCAATTCTTTTTAAACAATTTTTACTACTGAAGTATAATTGACATACAACGTTATACTAGTTTCAAGTGCAAAATATAGTAGATTCAACAATTTATACATTATGCAATATAAGTATAGTTATTCTTTGTCACCATGAAAAATTATTACAATATTGTTAACTTATTCCCTGTGCTGTACATTTCATCCCCATGACTTATTTGTTTTATAACTGGAAGTTTGTATCTGTTAATCCCCTTGACCTATTTCACCCATCCCCCCATACTCCTCCCTCTGGGAAACCAGTTTGTTCTTTATTTATGAGTCTGTTTCTGTTTGTTTGTTTTGTTTTTTAGATTCCATGTATAAGGAAATCATATGGTGTTTGTCTTTTTCTGTCTGACTTATTTCACTTAGCATAACACCCTCTAGGTCCCTCCATGATTGTTGTGAATGATAAGATCTCATTCTTTTTTATGGTTGAGTAATAATAAAAATACTAATTATATCTGCTATTTATTGAAAATTTTATTATTTGCCAAGCATCATGCTTAAGTGCTTCAAAGGCATAATTTTACTTCCTCTAACTCCTTTGGCTTAGAGTTATTTTTAGTTATGTTTTACAGATCAAGAATATGAGGTTTAAACAGTCAAGTGGCATGATCTTTTGTGGTAGAGTTAGTATCCAAAACCAAATGTTTCTGATTCCCAAGTCATGATCCCCTTTTCGTTCTACCATATTCAGCATGCAGCCTTAACAGTTTGATTTGTTGGTCTCTGGAAAGCCTACATATATGGAACTCTGGTTTGGATAATGATGATTTTGCAAAGTTCTACAGTTCTAAACATCATGTTAACGCTATGGGGTGTAGCACATAACAGTTTATAACTTTTTATAAGTTTATTGATATATAACTTAGAATGCAGGCAATATGCTCACTGAAAGGCCTTGATGGATGAGTACATTTTTAGTTGGATGAAGTCTAATAGACTATTTTTAGTAGAGCATGACTTATAGTCAGGGAAAAAATGGAAAAGTTCCAGCAAAACTCTTACTGGTTTCCTTTGTCTTGTGTGCAAGTGTCTTATGTGCAAGACCTAACTGAAGGTACGGGAGGAAGAAACAAACAGGAAATGAATGGTCTTTCATACAATGTTAAGGTTTTTCATTTTTCTCTGTCGGCAATGGGAAGCTACTCATATTCTGTGATGGAGTTGTGACAAGATCTGAGAAGAATCACTATACTATTTAACAGGAGTCACAGAGTCAAATGCCCACAGGCCCCAGGACATACCACAAATTTATAAAGCAGGTCTGAGGAATAGCATCAGCTTCAATGTCAAAAGGACAATAGACTGTGGCAGAGACCATGGACCATAGGAAATCCATGTTCCATCCAATGGGGGCAGGGCCTATCACTGCTTTAGAGAAATGCAGGACTCCTGATGCCAGACAGTTCTCTCATTCAAGAGATTAGCTATCCGAACAACAATGTGGAATTTTATGACTTTTAAATATTGATAATAAATTCAAATGTAAAACTCACACACACAGATCTGCTGGCAGGAATGGGTGTATGAATGCACGGTTTTGGAAATTTTTGCTTTAATTCATAACATACAAGAAGAATATTTAGTGCCCACCAAAATAATACTCTATTAATAAGATATGATAGATAGTATCTATAAAATATTTAACATGAAGCAGTTTTGTATATTATTCTTTCATCTTCCAATGTGTGTATATATATAGAGAGACACATATATAGACACATTTTATATATACACATACTTACTTACATATATATTATAAATAAATATGTGTGCATATATATAATCATAACATATACATGCATTTTTCTTTCTTCCTTCCTCTTCCCCACCCTCCTTTCCCCTCTCCCTCTTTCCCTACATCTGTCTCTCTCCCTTCCTCCCTCTTTCTTCTTCCTTCATTCCTTCCTTTCTCCCTTTCTCCCTTCCTCCCTCTCTCCCTTCCCTTCCCTTCCCTTCCCTTCCCTTCCCTTCCCTTCCCTTCCCTTCCCTTCCCTTCCCTCCCCTTCCCTCCCCTTCCCTCCCCTTCCCTGTCCCTCCCCTTCCAAGGGTTCCTCAACCCCAGGAATCTCTAGACGTAGCCAAGAATTGGAAATATGTCAGTCTGCACAGGTGATTCTTATGCATACTAAGCTTCTAGAAATACTGATCTCTGCTTAAGGAGGAAAAACTCACAAGTACAGAGTATGGTTAGTAGAGCTGATGGCGTTAGTATCTCAATCACTTTTACACTTTATCTAAAAACGAACGTTGGATTGCAAATTTAAGTGTTTGTTCTAAATTTTAATCATTTACCATCTATGCCAGAAGCTGTGTGTGTGTGTGTGTGTGTGTGTGGTTATATTTTAATTTTATATTTTAATTTTTTATTTTGAGACAATTTGAGATTTCCAGAAGAGTAGGGACATTGACACAAATCTAATTATAGGACTGGCTATGCCCAATAAATAGTCCTGGTGAGTGACTTTGTGACCCATTGAGCACAGGGTAGCCACACATCCATAATGCCTGCAATGATTTTATTTGGCAATCACCTGATGGGGGGCGTTAACCCCTTTCAAACTTCGCAGATCCTGATCTGTAACCTTGTATCTCTGACCCCTGTGTGCATGTCCAGGTGCACATACATGTGAGAGGTCAGACATCTGACTACCCTTGTCTTAGTAAGCATTTTAGGCAAGTCAGGTACTTATGTTTCTTGCGTCAAACTATGAAAAGGATGTTAGAAGCACCCATTTGTAGATATCAATATCTAAGCTATGTTAGTGAATGACTTTATAAATTGACTTAAAGATGCAATTCGGTGACAGGGTCCTCAAGCAAGGAAATATTTACTACTATGTATTTCTGTCATTGTGAATAAATAGATGCACATATACATATATTCATATATACATACACATTGTCACTGCATTTTTCCATTAGAAAATATATATCTCAGTAGGAATTAGTCAGATTTTATGCTTTCTATTGGAAAAGATTTGTTTACTGGGATGCCTAGATAGCTCAGTTGATTAAGCGTCTGGCTCTTGGTCTAAATATATATTTTTTAAGATTTTATTTATTTATTTAAGAGAGAGAGAGCAGAAGCATGGGGGAGAGGCAGAGGGAGAGGGAGAAGCAGACTCCCTGCTGAGCAGGGAGCCCGACACAGGGCTGGGTCCCAGGACCCTGAGATCATGACCTGAGTTGAAGGCAGGTGCTTAACCGACTGAGCCCCCCAGGCGCCCCAAGTGTCTGGCCCTTGATTTGGATCTCAGGGTCCTGAGATTGAGGCCAGCGTCAGGCTCTGTGTTGAGTGTGGAGCCTGCTTAAGAATTCTCTCCACCTCTCCACTTGCTGCCCCCCCCACCACCACTGCTCACACACTCTCAATCTCTCAAAAAAAGTTTTTGCTTACTATCATGAACAATTTAAATTATTTTTGTGTATATTGTACAATGTGCTTTTCAAATCCTGTTAATGTATGCTTAATAGTCAAGACAATACCACGTTATGGACAGGACCCTAGGCTTTGGATCAATAGTAAAGGTTTTTTTTTCTGCATCGTGAGCAAATTACTTTAGTTCTTTCCGCCTCAATCTCTTTATCTGTTGAATGTGGTTAATAATTATACTCATGTAATTTCTCTGAGGATTAATTTTGTTAATACCAAATTTCATCAAATCTAATACACCGTCAGTTGTAAGATAAACCACTATATTTTGTACCAGTAAGAACGAAAAATGCAAATGCTGCCAATATTTATGAAGAGATGCATTCAATTTTGGGAGACACTTGATTTCAATGATGTTCGAATGTGCAAAAAAAAGTGTATCCTAAAATTGATGATATGCATTATATAAA
The DNA here is from genome assembly GCF_017311325.1 of Ursus maritimus. Taxonomy (NCBI): domain Eukaryota; kingdom Metazoa; phylum Chordata; class Mammalia; order Carnivora; family Ursidae; genus Ursus; species Ursus maritimus. Next base: position 9,903,025 of record NW_024426774.1, on the reverse strand, counting down.
AAGTGATAGGAAAAGTCTAGAATGATTTGCTATTATTAGGTCAAGTGTTTTTTGCCCATTTGACAAATGAGGAAACTTTGATAAAAGGGAGTAAAATAACTTGCTGAAGGCCAACAGCCAATCTGATTTAGGAATGTAATTAACGTTTCCTGATTGCTACATTGGTGTAATTTCCAATTTACCATGCTTCAGAATATGAATTACTTATAGTAGAAATAACAAGTAGAAAAGTTTGTCCCCTCATTAGGCTCTTCCGCTGTGAGCCTGCTTCTTCCTCTCCCACTCCCCCTGCTTGTGTTCCCTCTCTCGTTGACTGTCTCTATCTCTGTCGAATAAATAAATTAAAAAAAAAAATCTTTAAGAAAAGTTTGTCCCCTATTTGATATAAGATATGCTAGTTGTAATGGTAAAACATTTAGCTTATAGAATTTATTCTAAATTAGTTTTATTTTGTTTTATAAATGTAATTTAGCTGATATATTGGGACTAAAGCCTTATCTCAGTGCAGCTTTTTAAATGAGACTTCCTTTTTTTTTTTTTTTGAAGATTTTATTTATTTAAGAGAGAGAGCAGGAGTAGGGCAGGGTGGGGATGTAGGCAGAGGGAGAGGGAGAAGCAGACTCCCTGCTGAGCAGGAAGCCCAAAGCAGGGCTTAATCCCAGTACTCAATCCCAGGACCCAGAGATCATGACCTGAGCCAAAGGCAAATGCTTAACCGACTGATCCACCCAGGAGCCCCTAAATGAGACTTCCTTAAAATGATTGTATTCAGTTTTTCAGTTTCAACACAAAAAATTAATACAACTACACTTAAATTATTTGCAACAAAGTTGAAAATACAAAGTTCAAGGGGCGCCTGGGTGGCTCAGTCAGTTAAGCATCTGCCTTTGGCTCAGGTCATGATCTCAGGGTCCTGGGATGGAGCCCTGCGTCCTGCTCCTGGCTCAGCGGGTGTCTACTTCTCCGTCTCCCTCTTCCTCTCTCCCCTGCTCATGCTCTCGCTCTCTTTCTGTCTCTCTCTGTCTCAAATGAATAAATAAGAAATCTCGAAAAAAATACAAAATTCAAATACACATACACAGAATAACATCCTAATTTATACATTGACGTTTCACCAGTGAAGAAACACAGATACGAAGAAGTTATGCTAATTATTCAAGTAAAATTTTAAATTAACTTAAATTTTTTTGTGTGTGTATCTTGAGTGGATTATTGTCATTGCCCCTCCACTGGGTCCTGGGATCTGTCCTTCACAGGTAGAGTCAGCCCCTCAGGAGTCAAGTTAATTTTCCTAAACCTCTCTGTTTTGTTCTCTTATTTAGATATATTTCTGGTCCTTAAAATATTAGCATAAAATACTGTCCAGTTTCAGGCCAACTCAATTTTATGAGCACACAATTTCACTAGAAATGTTGTCTCACTAATAAAATGAGAGGGAAATCCTGCCACAGCCTGTTATCATTCAGGCCAAGGCTGGCCCCAGCCGGGTGACAGTCGTTTATCTTTGCATTACTGTGTTACACAACTTATTAAGTGTGATGAGTATTTGATGAGACATGCTATTCAAACGGATCCTGCCTAAAATCAAGAATAGTGGAAAACTCTTACTTATTTTAATTTTTTGTTCCTATCTTCAATTGAAGAGAGAAGCCTGCTAACCCATTGATGAGCCAGTGTTAAGAACAGACATGATGGCCTGAGGGTATCATGAGTCAATGAAAAGAGAAACACAGAGGTGGAAAGTCCCTGCTTTGTGCCAGAATTACTTAGGTCAATTTTAGTAGATCAGCTAGTTAAGCCTCTTAACTTTAAGAGCTAAAGGACACTGATGGTCCTAGAAGTAATCCAAGTTCACATAGGTTGGAAGTAAACAATAGGACACTCCAGAGGCTGGTTTGAGTGCCTATAGTTCTTTCTGTCACATTAAAATAGAGTAATTTTATTCAGGAAATATTATTCTTAAGGATGTTACCAGGGGGGTGCCTGGGTGGCTCTGTCACTTTGGCTCAGGTCATGATCCCAGGGTCCTGGGATGGAGTCCTGCATCAGGCTCCCTGCTTGTCAGGGAGTCTGCTTCTCCCTCTCCCTCTGCCCCTACCCCCTCTGCTCCTTGTCTCTCTCTCTCTTTCTTAAATAAGTAAAATCTTAAAAAAGAAAGGATGTGGGTGCCTGGGTGGCTCAGTCAGTGAAGTGTCTGCCTTCGACTCAGGTCATAATCCCAGGGTCCTGGGATCGAGTCCCACATCGGGCTCCCTGCTCAGCGGGGAGTCTGCTTCTCCCTCTACCCTTCCCCCCTGCTCATGATCTCTCTCTTTCATGCTCTCACTCTTTCTCTCTCTCTCTTTCAAATAAGTAAATAAAATCTTAAAAAAAAAAAAAAAAGTATGTTACCAGGGATTTTAGTATGGATAGCATATTGAGACAATTTGTATATTTGTGGATAGTCTTTACAAATGTCCTGAAGATTCTACATCTTATTAGAGGGTCGAGTTCAACATGGAACTGAAGGGTCACAGGGGGGGTAGGTGGAGTTGGAATCATACGACTGGGTCCATAAAGTCAGACTGTTCCTGAAGACCCTGGAAATCTCTGTTCCTTTCATGTAAGAGTTTGAGCTGATAGGTATCCCAAATTGTCTGCTAGCTTCTATGCATTCCTTACATCCGGTGACTTCCAAGCATAGGATCAGATATTGGGAGTCTCTGTGGGCATTGATGTCCTACGAAATGCAGCCGCATGAACTTTGGTGAAAGTTGTCTGAGATCTATTAGAGTGTAAGTTAGTAATAGACCTCCCTTAGGGAAGGGTGATTACACCAATACATACATGGTCGACTTGTGACAAGCATGTCACAATCTTTGCTTATGTCTGCATAGTTCAGAGAAACCAGGGATACTACATATTCCCTAATGCAATGCAGTGGGCTTTGAGAGGGGCAGGAATGTGCTTTTTTCTTATATGGCTGTTGTATTTTGAAAATACTTCTTCCTTTCCAGTTCCTTTGCTAATTTCTTCTGAATCGATGTGTCTGTAGATGGGGGCAATACCTCAAACCACAGAGCATGAAACCTGTTTGAGGTACTTTAATTATGTAATACCCAGTATCTAGGTTGATTTGTGTCATAGCAAAATTAGTAAAATTGTTTCTTTTTCTTTCTTTAAAAAGACCAATAAATTTTGAGTAGTTCTCCACTCAAATAAGTTGAATTAAGTTTGAATTTATGGAAACTTCATCAAATTAGGATACATGAGGCAAAGCGTTTTCATGCCATGGCTTGAATTGAAGTTATTAAAACTATAGTCTCAGCAATATCTATTAAAGAAAACTATAGTTAATTTTAAGAAGTCAAATGGGAAAAACAAAAGAAATTAAAATTTTCATTCCTTTAATGTATGGCCTATAGTTTGTTTTTGACTTAAGCTACATCTTTTAGAGAGTAGTGTTGGGGTCAGAAATCATTTTGAAATGTCATAAAAATATTCCAAGGTTGTAGTTGAAGCTGCTTAGAGGTACTATTTGAAGTTCTGTACTTTCTTTGTTAAACAATCCACTTGCATGTTATTCGGACCCTCCTTGGGAAAAAAAAAAAATGAAAGTAGAGTGACATTTTGGAAATAATTCTTCATTCTGAAAACTCCATGAATGATGAAATCAGCAAGGTATATTTAAAATGAAAAAGTCTTTGCAGGTCTGTCTGTCAAATTTCACATGCATTTTTATTTTATTTTATTTTATTTTATTTTATTTTATTTTATTTTATTTTATTTTATTTACTTAACTTTTATTTTATTTTATTTTATTTTATTTTATTTTATTTTATTTTATTTTATTTTATTTTATTTTATTTTATTTTATTTTATTTTATTTTATTTTATTTTATTTTATTTTATTTATTTAAGATTTTATTTATTTACTGGACAGAGAGAGACACAGCAAGAGAGGGAACACCAGCAGGAGGAGTGGGAGAGGAAGAAGCAGGCTCCCAGCAGAGGAGCCCGATGCGGGGGTTCAATCCCAGGACCCTGGGATCACGCCCTGAGCCCAAGGCAGACGCTTAAAGACTGAGCCACCCAGGCGCCCCTCACATGCATTTTTATTGCCAGATTTTTTTTCTACTTCTGATAAAATCCCAATACCTAGTGTCCACAGATATAGATATAATGCACTGTGGTAATTTAATACATATTAAGAGCTTGAAAGATAGTTAGAAGAGAGTTCTAACAGATTCCTTATGGAAGGAAAATATTATTAGATGAAAAAAAATTAATGATCTCTTTTTGATAGAGGGAAACTGTATTTGTATCCTTTTGCTTAATTGGGTTGTAAATGATTTGTCATCAACATTCACAAAAATTTTGTAGGGTACCCAGAGAATTCCCTGAGTTAGAATTTCTCGTTTAGAAATACTTTCGTTAAATTCTGATGTAGATCATATAACTTTGTGTTCTGCTCATTTTTTTTTTTTTTTGCTGTCGACTCTCCTGGCGTTGATTTGGGAGATAATAAAAGAGATAACCTTGTTGTTAAAAAAAATTAGTTACTATAAAACAGAAGTATTATAGTTATATTATAGGCATTTTCTAAGAATTATAAAGAATAATAGTGTTAGATAGAAACATGAAGATCATTTAGTCAAATGCCCACAGTTTTCCTCTAATGTCACTACAGGAACAGAAAATAACAACAAAAACATAAAACATGTTTTCATTTAGAGAACAAAAAAATCTTAGAAGGTTAAAAAAATTGGAAATAATATATAGACTATTTCAAGTCAGAACACATATTTATATAGATACTTCTATCTATTCATAGAGATCTCTAGAACCATTCCCTTGAAAATAAGAATGTATGAAACAAAAAATTGATCTTGACATTTTTCTAGATAGTTTAAATGGATCCTATCCAAATATCAAGATACAAGGTAGGCAACACTGACCATTCCAAGAGTTTTATATTTATTGAGATAATAGTAAAAAGGTTAAAGCTCTACTTAAAAAAAAAAAAAAAAGATTTGTTTATTTTAGGGGGGGAGCACAAGAGGGTGGAGGCGCAAAGGGGGAGGGAGAGAGAGAATCCCACCCAAGCTGACATCCAGCTAAGCACAGAGCTGGAGCTTGATCTCAGGACTCTGAGTTCATGACCTGAGCTGAAACCAAGAGTCCAACACTTAACCGACTGAGCCACCCAAGGCACCTGGTGGGTTGAAGCTCCACTTAGGACAAATGCAGAAATAATTGAAATTTGTACTATTTTCTAAAGAAATGATCTGTGTGTTAATTAATTCTCCTTTCACTTAACATCAAGCATCATCTCTGTGTAAGGTTTAGGGAAGGTATCTGAATATACAAAGATGAAATATGCATCTGTCTTCATGAAGTTTATGGGGATATGCAGATAATGCAGAAATTTTTAAAGTTAATCATTATATAGGAGATAACAGAGATTAGAAACATCCAAGTGAACTCTTCAGCTGCTCAGAGAAGTCTTGTCATTTCTCCTTGCTTCCCCCCACTAAGCACAAACAAACACTGGAAATGGTGCAGGGGACAAGTAAAGGCGAAACGTGGTCAGAATAAAGAGAGCTGATATGGATCTCAGGGTTTGAGCAATAGCACTGCACTGAGTTCTCTTGTGTCTTTCTATGTAACAGAGAAAGGACATCCACACCCCATATTTTCCCATCTGTGACAGAGCAGCAGAAGGTGGTCTGAGGAAGCTCATTATTGTCCCAGCTCACACAGTAGTCCAGATAACACCGGATGAGACAGAAACAGGGGATATACTCTTTCTTCACCACCTGACCTCTGAGTCTGCTTTTCTGCTACCAAGAGATACCGGGGGTGGAGGGCAGAGCCTGTAGGAGAGAGCCAACTCCAGCTGACAACCTTGATGGAAATGGAAGATCCACAGGACTAAGACCTACAGAACTAAGACTTTCCAGTCCAACTACCAACTGGCACCAGCGAGAGAGTCCAAAGACGCTTCTCCCTGCAGTGGAGAAACCCGTTCTGCCACCCCAGGCAGTACGATAGAGACCAGTAGGAGCCCCAGCGCGAGCTTAACCAAGGACGCTAAAATCACGCTGCAAAGACCGGAAATCAACCCACTATTGCAATTATAGCCCACCAAAGTAGGACTAGACTCTCATGCTAAGGAAGGCATGCTCACATAAAAGAATTACATAATTCATTACGTAATGATAAAAGGGTCAATCCAATAACCAGACATACCAATTGTAAATGTGCACAGATTTGAAAAATACACAGCACAAAAACTGATAGGGTTGAAAGGAGAAAACCACAATTGCAGTGGGAGGCTTGAACACCTGCCATTACAACAACAGATAGGACTATTAGAAAATCAGCAAGGATCTAGAATGTTTGAAGAATACTTTCAACTAAGAGGATCTAACTGTCAAATATACAACACTTAATTCAATAGTAACAAAATGCAGCATTTTTTTTTTCAGCCTTCCATGGGACAGTCACCAAAACAGACTGCATTGTCGCCCCTAAGACAAGTCTCAACAATTTCAAAGAATTCAAATGATACAAATTGTGTTGTCTGACCAAGGTAAGATCAAACTAGAAATAATACAAGGGAAGCAAAGCTAACAGAGTAACAAGAGGATTCTCCTAATGGGTGAGTTTCTGAAGAATCCATGGGTCAAAGATAAAGTCCCAAAGGATTAAAATGATACTACTAAGTACTACTGAAAAGAACACATAGAAAGAAATTATACACAGTGACTAAGTGGCATTTATTCAAGTGATTCGGGGATGGTTCAACATGACAAAATCAATCATTATAACCAATAGTATCAACAGACTAAAGAGGAAAAATCACATGATCATATCTATTAACGTATAAAACTAATTTGACCAAACTCAACATCAATGTATGATAAAAACTCTCAGAAAATTAGGGATAGAGAACTTCCTCAAATTGATGAAGAGCATTTACCAAAAACCTACAGCTGACATTGTACTTAATGATGAAAGACGAAATGCTAAGATTGGGGGATTAAAAAAAATTAAAACTCAAGCAGAGCCTAATACTTATGTAAGAAAAGAGAACTGAAAATAGCTGCACCAAATTTGGAGTCAGGTGTGAGCCATGGCTGTGACATCTCCCAGCGCCGTGTATTTGCAAAGCCAATACTGGAAGAAAACGTGTCTGTAACCTAGTATCAGAGGTGCATGGGTCAGATACAAGGTAGATGGATTAAACAGAGGTGTTAAAAGAATAAAAAAAAAATAACAGTGTTATGAAACAAAAACATGCCTTAGGCCTTGAGTAATCTGAAACATACTAGAATAATACTGTGTTTCTTAGTGATGATGTCAAAGCAATATATCATTGTGATTACAATATGCTGAGATGTGGCATCACAGCTGTCCAAGAGCTCCAGCATGTTTGGCTGCCCCACAGCAATATTGCAATTCTAATTAACATTTGGGGAGCAGATCAGTTCAACAGTCCTTCTCATTTAATTGATAGCCCTTTGAAAATGGAGCTGCTCGTTTCATGCATGGGCCATTGCTTACCACCTGCAGGATTTATTTGGATGGCTACCTGTTCAATCTTATCTGTAATCCTCATGAAGCGGAATGCACATCATTTTTGTTTTGAAGTGCATTTCAAGGAAGGAGTTCAAACATTAAAGAAGTTCTGTTTTAATATGGAAAAGGAGGTAATATTTTTTTTCTATTTATTTTGATCCTTCGTAGAGAACATTTAGAGGATATTCTATTTTTATACTGTTTTAATGTTTAAATAAGCACATAAGTATATTTTATAGATGCTAATATCAGTACTTGAGTTAGAAATGATATTTTAAAAAATAATTCCATCAACGTGTTTTCAGACATATTGCGGATACTGCTCATTTATCCTGTATCATTCTCATCTTCCTCCTTCTCAGCACAATCTCAGAGTTCTTCAGATCTTCACCTCTCCAACAACTTTGCAATCTCATTCAAAAGCAATTCACAGCTCCATTGAATAGTTTGAGAAAATAAGAATAATTATATGTTCCTTTTCAATATTTGAATCAACAATGTCCACATGATCTAATACCGACCACATGATCTGAGAGTTTTTATCTAAGATACCCGGAGTGGTTTAGCAGAGCTTCTGTGAAAGGACCCTCTTGTACTTCTGAGAGGTGAGGGTAGCCTTAAATATCTCTTGTTTTGTACTGAATTTTAACAAGGCCATCCTGTCCTCTGAATCTCATTATGGTGTACTGTCATCTAGTGAAAAAAGGTATTTCATGAATATAAATGTAGTCAGTTCTGTGAAATGCCATTAATGATCAAACAAGGTGTAGACTGATAATTGACCATTTACTTTAGCAGTATGGAGATCACTGAGGACCTTGACAACATCAATTTCCAAAGCTCAAATGGATAGGACTCAAAAAGATGTGGAAGAAAAAAATATGGACTACTGGAAACAGTGCAATTGTCCATCACCAGAGGAATGGATAAATGAAATGTGATCTATATATAATGCATATAATATAAATTTCATTTAGGGGCACCTGGGTGGCTCAGTCAGTTAAGCAGCAAACTCTTGATTTTGGCTCAGGTCAAGATCTCACGGTCCTGGGATTGAGCCCCATGTCAGACTCCGTGCTCAGCAGGGAGTCTGCTTGAGGATTCTTTCCCTCTCCCTCTGCCCCTCCCCCTGCTCATGTGCACTCGCTGCCTCTCTAAAATAAATAAATCTTAATATGTATATATATTTCATATATGTTTCATATTATATATTTATATATGTATTTTATATATTATATAGTATGTATATAATATTATGCATATATTATATATAATACATACTTAATATGTAATATATAAATTTCATGTATATGTGAAATTGAATATTATTCAGCCATAAAAAGGAACGTAGTTCTGATACATGTTACACCAGGGATGAACCTTGGGTATCTTATGCTAAGTGAAAGAAACCAGAACAAAAGAATAGATATTATATGATTCCACTTACTGAAATATTCAGAATAGGCAAGTTTATTGTGAGGTTACCAAGGACGGGGGAAGTGGAAAATGGGAGTTATTGGGTAATGAGTACAGAGTGTCTGGTTGAGGTGGAAGGCTTTGTAATAGATAGTTGTGATGGTAACACAACATAGTGATTTTAAAATACCCCTGAATTATACACTTAAAAATGGTTCAAATGGCCAATTTTGTGCTAAATATATCTCTTACCACAATAAAAACTTAAGTGTTACAAATGATCAGTATAGACAAATCTTATAAAGAATTTTTTATAAAATAAGTAGAGATAGCAAGTGCATCCTGGATATGTAAGTATCCAGTCTGGAACAGTCTGGAAAACCATAAAAATAGTAGTATGGTGATTATTGACATAATTAATGACACTTAAGGACAGAAATAAATTATCAATAATGACATTTTGAGCATGTAGCAGTGGAAAAATTTTAAAGATAAACTGGAAGACGTGAGAAAATAAAGGCTTTCTCCTTGAAAATCAGGATTGCAAAGTGGTATTTTTGAAAAGGACATAGTTGGTCTTTGGAAGTAATGAAGAGGTGGGTCTGTATTATATACACATCATGGTGAAGGACAAGAGGTGTGTATTGCATGTTCAATCATCCCACGGACTCTATTGACAAGTGTTTTTATGTGGAGTGAATATATTATTAGGCTTGCAGTTATTAAACTAAAAATGCTGTGAAAGGTTATTCTAATTAAAAACTCTTCTAGAGGTGAGAAAGAAGTCATTGATGAAGCACTTGCTCAAATCAGTAGTTTAGTTCGGATTAATGAATCGACAAAGTAGTCACAAATTAAATGGGATATGAAATAGAAGGCATCATCTTTACTGCGTGTTCAATAATCAGAAAACAAAAATTTTTAGATGAAAAATGACAACGAATGTATTCATTTAATTTTAATAAAACTGAAAATCAAATTAAAAAATTAAGCTCAGGATATAAATGTGTTATGGACACATTTTATTTTAATAGGTTACATGTTTATGCTTTTGCATGTAGAATCAACCCTGTCTTAATGGATTCTTGTTGTTTTTCTACCAACTCATGTTGCTCTCACTCAAATTAGGGCCAGGGGTATTTGAATATTGGATTGTAATACAGTGTAGAAATGGCTAAAATAGAGATGAGCATAGAAGAAAGACACTTATATCATAATGTGAACGGAGGAAGGTCTTCCTGGAGTGCGTTTTGTCTCAGGTCTTAAAGACGAGTGTAAAACAGCTCAAATATAACTTGCGTTGAGGAAGGATCTATGTAGCTAAGTCTTAATCCCTATGGGAATTTACAAAGACATCATCAGTGAGTAGTAAGTACCGTCTGATAACTGTGGTGTAATGGAAATTCTACTCGGAAAAAAAAAAAAAACTGGATGACTCTACTATTCCTCACATTTTCTTCTTTTAAATTATAATATACTTTCTTATCTGACAGGGTTTTGAGAGAATTAAATGAGAAAATGTGCATGAGCGAAATTGTTCTTTCTTAATGGCTATTGGATCGGGCACTGGTTCGTTCATTAAAGAACAACTCACCAGCACCTACTATGTGAAAAGGCTTCTTCTAGATTTAGTGACACATCAATAACTAAAATGAACAGAATGCTCCCCATTTAGTTCATATTCTTAAAATAGGTATCTCTCCTTTAGTCTTTGCGTTGTTCCCAAGTCTCTTTGTGAGATTATTATGAAGAACCTCAAATCACCCCTTTGTTTTTTGTAAGAATCAGAGACATTCAGCTAAGATTCCCTATTGCTTTTCCACCAACTACAGACAGAATGGAAACAGCTTCCTTTTTAAGTAAGATTTGCAAAACAAAACAAAGCAAACAAAAGGGGGAAAGGATTAATAGACTGCTCTTAAGACTGGGCTCCGTGAGGCATCTTTTATACTTTGATAATAATGACAACAGGGATACATAACTCTTATCAAATGCAGGAAATGCAGGACCATAAGTGTATACATAATTATACATGTATCATTTTCTTTTTTTTAACTATATTACTTTTTATGATATGGTTGTCACCATACAGTACGTCATTAACTTTTGACGTAGAGTTCCGTGATTCATTGTTTGCGTATAACACCCAGTGCTCTGTGGTGCAATACGTGCCCTCCTTAATACCCATCACCTGGGCTAGCCCATCCCCCCACCCCCTGCCCCTCTAAAACCCTCAGTTTGTTTCCCGGAGTCCATAGTCTCTCATGTATCATTTTCTTCCATCCTCACAACTCTATGCCATTTAATACTATTTTATATGTGTTTTTAAATTTATTTTCCTAAGCTACGTAGCTACGAAGTAGCAAAATGTAAATTTTAAACCCAAGCATCCTGCAGAGCGTGCAGTATTCTAGCCTCTGAGACTTCTTTCCCTGATTCGGAGCCTTGATGTTGAACATGGCCCAGACAAATGCAGACTCTGTATCTTGAGCACTTGTTCTACCAGCCAGTGAAATAAATAAATTTGCTATCCTTGAATCACATAGATTGTTCTGTGGGAGGCGGGGTGATTGGTAGTAAATAGATTATAATCTAATTTTCAAGGTAAAATGAGATGTAAAAGAGATTGAAAACACACATACGTAACTATGTAAATGGTATTAAATCATTTTTCATATTGTAATGTTTAAGGTTTTTATACATACTGACATTTATTTGTAACTATCATATATCCATAAAATAATTCTACACTTATAATAACACGATATGCATATATGCAATAATCTTTCTTCCTCACCTTGTCATAAATTTTATTCTGACTTTGAGCTTTATAATGACTTTAAACATTATAATCAAATACACACACAGCACCCTAAACTCAGTTTCTTTGCAACAGGGACAGTCAAGAATAAAATCAAGATTTTTCTCTCCAGAATCCCATGTGTAAGTGTATATTCTTATATGCATAAAACACAGGATAGCTGATAAACCAGGATAGACAAAAATCCCAGCTTATTTTTTGACTGAACCAGTCTAAATGCTGAATTGCACCAGCATAAGGCGTTCATTTGCCATGTGTCACAAAATACTTGCATTATTAATTCTACTTATACTCTCGCCGCTACTAATATTAAACACATTTTATTATCATCAGTACCATCTATTATTCTTCACGTTCATTTGACCATGTAAGTGTGTTTATGTATTTCATATAGATTAATCATCATTCAGCATTTAGCAGATCAGGGAGCTGAGACGGAGGTTAAACAGCGTGTATAGCACCATGCAACCCACGAGTAGCAGTCTCTCTTCAGTTTTATCCACACCCCACGTTTGCCTGTCACCATCACTGAAGACCTGCTGTAGGCCACACACTGTGTTTTACACCTTTTATTCACTCTTTGGTAAATTGCTTATATTTTTATCGATGATAATGGCAAACACTTTCACCGTGCTTTAAAATAATCTACCGAGTGTATTAGGTTTACCATCACAAGTAAATTTCTAGAAATGTTTAAGGGATCGACCTGTTTGTTATCCCAACGTTGCAAGCAGTAAACGAAAACTCAGAGTAATAAAATGATTTGCAGAACTCTGGGCAGCTGGGTATGACAGTTAAGATTAGAACCTGGGTGTTCTGCATTGTGACGAGACTTACTCTCATTATACCTCACTGACATTTACCAGCCTTCCTGAGCTCCCCGCCCAAAACCTTCCACTCTTCTCCTACCTCCCGTTTACCTGATTAATGTGTACAGAACTTAGCTTTCCATTTATCTTTAAGTATTTTTTTTTTAAATACGAAAGCTAGCCAAATTAATGAGAGCTTTAGGCCTGATTGACATGTTTATAATCTTTGGGAGTTTGACTTAAAAAAAAAAATCCATTCCAAAAAGTATGTGGGTGGGAAGGTATTTTTATTGCTAATTTCCAGTTGATAATTTTAGGTAGGCTTGTAGCCAACATTTTCGAGGCATACATTTTTAAATAACATAGGCACTTTTAAAAAGAATTTCATTTTGATCAGTAAAAACGGAGGTAATTTCTGTTTTCAACTCTAAATAATTGTTACTCTGGATTTTTACCCTAGGGCAAAGAAGTGTCTATTAGGGGAACAATACTTGCTTTTGTTAGGATTCTGATCCTTTGACATTGCCACTCACTCTTAAATTAGCTTTCTCCTTGTACTCATAGAAGACAGAAAGCTGGCTTGGCAGTGCAGGGTGGTGCGTCCTCCTGGTGTTCATGAACGTGGCATGAGAGCCCCCGGTCTCTGAAATCAAGATGTCTGAGAGTTGATGTGCCCAAGTTTTCTCTTTAATCAGCCTCAGTATGCTGCACCCTGAACTCAAATTATCCCTGCAACAGGAGTAATCAGGGCAGAATAAAACCCAGGTTATTCTCCTTGGCCCAGTTTATCTTCCACCAGCCACGGGGAAGGTTGCTGCATCAATCAAGTCTCCAAATAAAAAGGTAATTATTTCTTGATTTCTCTGGAGCAGATGCAATGAGAACAAGGTTGCTTCCACTGAGAGACCCTACTGTGTTGCCAAACAGCGGTGGTTATCTCAGAAGACAGAAGTAATTACTTGCAAGATGTTCTTGTCTTTTTAGGTAGGGCTGAGTGCTAGTCATTAAGATTCACCTGGCATTTGAGCAACTGCCATGGGCCAGGCATAATGCTAGGTGTTTTCATGTGCATTTGGTCATGTAATTGAGCTTAAACTTCGGACCTGGGCTTGCACACACACACCTCCGTGCACATGTGAAGGCTGTAAAGTATGCATCATCCCCATAGTGAAGTGGGGAGAAGGGTCAGTGAGCAGGTGACATGACCAAGGACACAGAGCCTGCAAGTGGCTCGGGAGTAGTTCAGACCTGAGTTACCACATCCCGAGCTCTTTCTCTACTACCTTTTCTTTAGGACATGTAGTCGTTTGCCACGCCTCTTTCTAATGCAGAGCACACACATTCATACATACACTACAACAGCTTGTCATCGCCATCGTAAGTGCTCGTGACAACAGTGCTAATCTTCTCTTTTTCCTAAGTTGGGTCACAGGAAATGGGAGGAACACCCTGGGTTTTACCCTAGAGAGATATTGAGGGATACTTCAAGGATTAAACAAAATGCCTATATTCTTCTTTCAAACCTTATTTAACTCCTGATCTCCTGTAGCCAAATAGGAAATATTAGGTGAAATCTAGCAACCAGCTAGATTCAGGACCCCTTCTCTTTTCGGTGTCACCTGGGAGAAAATACGCATTATATACCTGGTCTAACCGTTGAATTAGTGACTGGACTATTGTGCCTAAAAACTGTCTAGTTTTGTAGAAGATTGGAAACTTTCATGATTTTCTGATGGAAATGTGATTTTCTGATGACTAGAACCAAGGCATTATCGGTATCATAAGAGACGAAAATGACATAATTTCTGAGGTAATGTGTATCATTTTGGTTAAAAGTAGTGAATTTCCTGTTTTTAAAGAAAGAAATTGTCTTGCAATGTTACTTTTATGATCAATACATTAACAAAGATAAAAAAAGGAGCATCACAGATTGTAAACCATGTTTTCTCAATGTCAGTAATGCCAGCACTTTATGAAACATAATTCTTTGTTGTTCTGTTGTACACATTCATTGTAAGATGTTTAGAAGCCTCTCTGTTGTCCACCCATCAGATACCAGGAGCACCCTCTATCAGTAGTGGAAAAACAAACAACAACCCAGAAACCAAAAACCAAGACATTCCAGACATTGCCAAATGTCCTTTAATGGGCAAAATTACTCTCAGTTGAGAACCATTGATATAACGATCAGCTCTTGGGTCCAGAGCCATCCGTTTGCAGCCAGTCCATGAACTGACAAAATCCACTACCTACCCCTTTAAACACAGAGCTAATAACATTATGGTTTGCGTTGCTGTAGTGTATACTATGATAAACTACCCAGGTTCCAATTCCACACATGCTGGAAATACCGCCAGCAGAGAGCTTTCAGCTTGCTGTCCTCATTGCAATGAACTCTTCAGTTGGAGAGTGTCATCCTACTCAATGTCACTTTGCCCTTCTGGGGCAGCATGGATCCAAGAGCTGGTCCATGCAGGTAATAAAGTCCCAGTTTCTTTCTTAGATTCAGAACAGATTTGAGAGACCCTCCAGATTTAGTTCTCCCTGTGAGTTGGAGGAAGTGTTCACTGAGCTTGGAAATTTCTGCTGTGCCCAATCTTGTTTTCTGTCCTTCCCTTGCACAGTGGCGTACCCAAAATAAATAATTCCCTAATAAATCTTCTGCATGCTGATCTCCACATCAGGCCCTTCTTCCTGGGGAACCCGAACAAAAGGGGCTGGTATCCAGGTTGGTCTGAGAAAGATGTTTTGCAGTTGGATTGCTTACTGCTCAGAGGGAAAGGGAACCCATCACTGGTGGTAGGTGGAATGCATGTAGTCCCTAGTACAAGTTAGAGAGTAGTTCTTAAAACTTTCAGTGGTGGGGTGCCTCGTGGCACAGTCAGTTAAGTGTTTCACTCAGGTGATGATCTCAGGGTTGTGGGATCGAGCCCCACATCAGGCTCCATGCTGAGTGTGAAACCTGCTTGGGATTCTTTCTCTCTCTCTCTGCACTCCCTCCACCACCACCACACGCACTCTTCTCTCTCTCAAAACAAAGAAAAAAA